>NW_028270169.1:42414016-42714016 GCF_037043375.1 Chiloscyllium plagiosum
TCCAAATTGCAGTAAGAATGCACTGAATACTATTACCTCTGAAACGAACGTGGTTAAACCAATAAGAATCTTGGTCCGACAGCACTCGAAGTAAGCTGATTTCGATTACAATCTCTGGTGGTTAAGGTGAGGAATGTTAGTTCTGCGAATGGACGCCTTTCATTTTCAGCCGAGGAAGGGGTGTCAGCATTGAATGTATCACCTGGGTAGGATATACAGAGTAACACTCGGCTCACACAGCACTGTCAGAATTCTCTGTTCCATCCTCAGAAAACCTTGGCTAATTCCTATCTATTGCCATCTGAGGACCCTCCAAGTGAAATTGATCATTTATTGCATAACTTTATGGACTTGGGATTTTCTTGCATTTGTTACCTGTAAACTTGACTATTCCAACACACACCATGATAACCCTCCGTCTCTGTAACTCAAGGTCATTCACCACCCTGCTTCATGTGTCCTCATACATACCAAGTGCCTGACAGTTCACCCTAGGACTTGTTGACCTATATTGGCTCCTGGTTAAGCAATGCCACAATTTTATAATTATTATCCTTATTTTCAAATTCCTCCAAATTACAGCTCCCCAAACCTGCAACCTCCTCCACCTGGCGACCCCTTCTAGCTCTGAAGCCTCCTCTCAGCATTACATCCCTCCCAATCTCTGCAGCCTCCTCCAGACTCAACTGGCTCTGTAATCTCCAGCACTACAAGCCTCTTATTTCTGTAATACCTTCCAGGCCCTGCAACCCTCCCTTTCCCTGAAATCTCCTCAACAACCCTACAACATTCCAGGTCTCAATTATAACCTCAAGCTCTACAACCCTTTCCATCACTGTAACCTCCTCTGGTTATACAACCTTCCCAATCTCTGTAATCTCTAATATACAACCTTCCCTATCTTTGTAATCTCCAATATACAACCTTCCCTTTCTCTGCTAATTCCTCCAATATACTACTTTCCCTGACACTGTAACCATGTCTAATATACAACCTTCCCAATCTCAGTAAACTCCTCCTATATACAAACTTCCCTAACTCTGTAACCTCCTCTATTATACAATCTTCCCTGTCACTGCAATTCTCACTAATATACAAACTTGCCTAGTTCTGTAACCTCCTATGATGTATAACCTTCCTGTCTCTGTAACCTCCTCCAATATACAACTTTCCCTCTCACTGAAATCCCTCCAATATACAACCTTCCCTGTCTCTGTAACCTCTTCCAAAATACAACCTTCCCTCTCACTGTAATCCTCTCCTATATAACCTTCCCTGTCACTGTAATCCTCTCCAATATACAACCTTTCCTCTCACTGTAATCCTCTCCAATATACAACCTTCCCTCTCATTGTAATCCTCTCCAATATACAAACTTCCCTGTCACTGTAATCCCCTCCAATATACAACGTTCCCTCTCACTGTAATCCTCTCCAATATACAACCTTCCCTCTCACTGTAATCCTCTCCAATATACAACCTTCCTTCTCACTGTAATCCTCTCCAATATACAAACTTCACTGTCACTGTAATCCCCTCCAATATACAACCTTTCCTGTCACTGTAATCCCCTCCAATATACAACCTTCCCTCTCACTGTAATCCCCTCCAATATACAAACTTCCCTAACTGTAATCCCCTCCAATATACAAACTTCCCTAACTGTAATCCCCTCCAATATACAACCTTCCCTGTCACTGTAATCCCCTCCAATATACAACCTTCCCTGTCACTATAATCCCCTCCAATATACAACCTTCCCTGTCACTGTAATCCCCTCCAATATACAACGTTCCCTCTCACTGTAATCCTCTCCAATATACAACCTTCCCTGTCACTATAATCCTCTCCAATATACAATCTTCCCTGTCACTGGAATCCCCTCCAATATACAATCTTCCCTGTCACTGTAATCCCCTCCAATATACAACCTTCCCTGTCACTATAATCCTCTCCAATATACAACCTTCCCTGTCACTATAATCCTCTCCAATATACAATCTTCCCTGTCACTGTAATCCCCTCCAATATACAACCTTCCCTGTCACTGTAATCCCCTCCAATATACAACCTTCCCTGTCACTTTAATCCTCTCCAATATACAACCTTCCCTGTCACTATAATCCTCTCCAATATACAACCTTCCCTGTCACTTTAATCCTCTCCAATATACAACCTTCCCTGTCACTATAATCCTCTCCAATATACAACCTTCCCTGTCACTATAATCCTCTCCAATATACAATCTTCCCTGTCACTGTAATCTCCTCCAATATACAACCTTCCTTGTCACTGTAATCCCCTCCAGTATACAACCTTCCCTCGCACTGTAATCCCCTCCAATATACAACCTTCCCTCTCACTGTAATCCCCTCCAATATACAACCTTCCCTCTCACTGTAATCCCCTCCAATATACAACCTTCCCTGTCACTATAATCCTCTCCAATATACAACCTTCCCTGTCACTGTAATCCCCTCTGATATAAAACCTTCCCTGTCACTGTAATCCCCTCCAATATACAATCTTCCCTGTCACTGTAATCCCCTCCAATATACAACCTTCCCTGTCATTGTAATCTCCTCTAATATAAAACCTTCCCTGTCACTGTAATCCCCTCCAATATACAATCTTCCCTGTCACTGTAATCCCCTCCAATATACAACCTACCGTGTCATTGTAATCCCCTCCAATATACAATCTTCCCTGTCTCTGTAACCTACTCCAATATGCAAACTTACATAACTGTGTAACCTCCTCCAATATACAATCTTCCCTGTCACTGTAATCCCCTCCAATAGACAACTTTCCCTGTCACTGTAATCTCCTCAAATATATAAGCTTCCCTGTCACTAGAATCCCCTTCAATATACAAACTTCCATAACTCTTTAACTTGATACAATGTATAACCTTCCTTGTCTCTGTAACCTCCTCCAATACACAAACTTCACTGTCACTGTAGTCCCCTCCAATACACAAACTTCACTGTCACTGTAATCCCCTCCAATATCCAACCTTCCCTGTCACTGTAATCCCCTCCAATATACAACCTTCCCTCTCACTGTAATCCCCTCCAAAACACAATCTTCCCTAACTCTGTAACCTTCTCCATTATACGACCTTTTCTTTCTCTATAACTTCCCCTACAGTTCTGGACCTTCCACAGCTCTGTTACTTCATCTAGCCCTGCAAACATTGCTATCTCTGTAACCCAATCCAGTCCTCAAATCTTTTCTCTCTTTGGAACATACTCCACCTTTGCAACCTCATGAGATATCTGCACTTCTCTGTGACCGTTGGCACATTTAATTTTGGTTATTTTACTATTGGTAGTTGTGCCTTCAGTTTGCTATTGCCTAAGCTCTGGAATTCTCTTCCTAAACCTCTCTGCCTTCTTACTCTCTTTCCTTCTTTCGCATTCTCCCTAAAGTCTACCTCAGTGACCAATCTCTTGACCATCTGCCTAAATTCATTTGATAAACACTGCTCAAATATCCATTGGTTCTTTATGCTCGATAGTGAGAGATCAGTTTAACCCATCATTTAGAGCTGGATTTGAGTTCAGAGGTGACAAAGCATTCTACTCTTGCTTTCCAGATGATGGAGTTGGACAGTGAGTGTCATGTCCTTGTTCTATTTTTGAGGGAGAATGTGATTTGCTAGATACATGTATGAACATTTCTCCTGTAGGATGTGGTTTTTGACTGATGTAAAGTTCAGTCTTTGCAATCGCATCAATACGTTGAAATTTCACTGAAGGATCCTGCAAATCTCCAAACAAGTAAACAGATAATTGGAAAGATCCCATCATTCAAAATAATTGCAGTTCTTGTTTCTGTGTTTCTCCAAGCAAGTTCCCCATTGGCCAAGTGCAGAAGAGATTTGGGACACTAGCTTTTGAAACTACGGCAATTCCTTGGTTTTCGTCTGGCATTCTGAGTCTAATCCCCATGATGTGATTCTCAGTTTGAATATTCTTTCTGTTACACATTATCCTCCTTATGCTTTTCACCATTATAATTCACCTACATTTCCATCATTCTCATTAAAGAGCTCTGGTTTACACTGCTTTTGGTACTTCCCCAGCTTCAGGTTAAGATTCTCAGTTGTAACATCCTCTTAATACACAATTCACCATTTGTTATTCATCATTTGGTGATAACTCACTCTTTGTTCTGCCACACCACCATACCAGAAGTTGAGAGAAAGTTTGGACGGATGGTTTTATCAGGAATCTGATAGTCAGTTATCTGATTCAGTGGAGGAGCAGCTTCGCTTCCCTGCCCTATTTTAATAAATTCATCCAGGGTTGTGAGCCTGAACAGATGGAACAAAGACCTGTCCTTCCTCTTGTAAATGCTCCCATTCCTTCTTTATTAGGGGGCTGGTTTTGCCATTTGTCTGTTAAACTCAAAGACAATGCCTCCATGTCTCTGTGCAATAAAAGCTCATTTCCTCCACTGATTTGTCATTACATGGTTCGGCTTTCACAACCGCAGTTACTGGCAACTTATAAACAGTTCTGGGTCATAAAGATAGTCCAATTAACCTCTGGTTAGAGGGAGAATCTTTATTTTTATTATTCTTTAGCGACATGATCTTTGATTTAATATTCAGTTCTCATGCCTCATTTTCTGAAAATTTCCAATCAATTCTGGAAGCTTTCTGCTGAGGTGCACAATTTCCAAATGTGACTAAACTTGAACAATGCAATGTACAAGCTCACTGTACTCCCTTGTTTCCCAACAGCAATTAATGGCTAGAACAATTTTGCACAACCTTAATCTCCATGCCCACCAACGACTCATTTAAGAACAATGTATTGAGATTTTTATAATGATCCAACCATTAAATGCATCTGTTGTCACTTTTATGAGTGTTCCCTCGTGAACGATTATGGAGGCGTACTTTGCCATGTCCTAAGGAAGGATTCTGAACAATGAGTTTCAGGCTGAAACTTACATAAAAGATATTACTTTGGAACTGTGGTTCAACACATGCACTTTGCATCAGAGTAACTAGGCAGCAACTGAAGTGGGAATTCTGAATGATATGTGCCCTCCATAGCCCAGATCATTGGGGAAAAAAAAGTCACTTCAATGCTTTGCTGCTTGATGTATTGATTCTCAAATTATGCCGCAGTTAGGAGCAACAGGTCAGTGATGGGTGATAGGTCAATGATGGGTGACAGGTCAGTGATGGGCGATAGGTCAGTGATGGGTGACAGGTCAGTGATGGGCAACAGGTCAGTGATGGGTGATAAGTCAGTGGTGGGTGATAGGTCAGTGATGGGTGATAGGTCAATGATGGGTGACAGGTCAGCGATGGGCAACAGGTCAGTGGTGGGCAATAAGTCAGTGGTGGGTGATAGGTCAGTGATGGGTGATAGGTCAGTGATGGGCAACAGGGCAGTGATGGGCAACAGGACAGTGATGGGCGACAGGTCAGTGATGGGTGATAGGACAGTGATGGGTGACAGGTCAGTGATGGGTGTTAGGTCAGTGAGGGGTGATAGGTCAGTGATGGGTGACAGGTCAGTGATGGGTGATAGGTCAGTGATGGGCAACAGGGCAGTGATGGGTGACAGGACAGTGATGGGCGACAGGTCAGTGAGGGGTGATAGGTCAGTGATGAATGACAGGTCAGTGATGAGTGTTAGGTCAGTGAGGGGTGATAGGTCAGTGAGGGGTGATCGGTCAATGATGGGTGATAGGTCAGTGATGGGCAACAGGTCAGTGATGGGCGACAGGTCAGTGATGGGTGATAGGTCAGTGATGGGTAACAGGTCAGTGATGGGCGACAGGTCAGTGATGGGCGATAGGTCAGTGAGGGGTGATAGGTCAGTGATGAATGACAGGTCAGTGATGAGTGTTAGGTCAGTGAGGGGTGATAGGTCAGTGATGGGTGACAGGTCAGTGATGGGTGATAGGTCAGTGATGGGTGACAGGTCAGTGATGGGTGATAGGTCAGTGATGGGCGATAGGTCAGTGATGGGTAACAGGCCAGTGATGGGTGATAGGTCAGTGATGGGTGACAGGTCAGTGATGGGTAACAGGCCAGTGATGGGCGATAGGTCAGTGATGGGTAACAGGCCAGTGATGGGCGACAGGTCAGTGATGGGTGATAGGTCAGTGATGGGTAACAGGCCAGTGATGGGTGATAGGTCAGTGATGGTGACAGGTCAGTGATGGGTGATAGGTCAGTAAGGGGTGACAGGTCAGTGAGGGGTAACAGGTCAGTGATGGGTGATAGGTTAGTGATGGGTGACAGGTCAGTGATGGGTGATAGGTCAGTGAGGGGTGATAGGTCAGTGATGGGTGATAGGTCAGTGAGGGGTGACAGGTCAGTGATGGATGATAAGTCAGTGATGGGCAACAGGTCAGTGAGGGGTGACAGGTCAGTGATGGGTGACAGGTCAGTGATGAGTGACAGGTCAGTGATGGGTGATAAGTCAGTGAGGGGTGACAGGCCAGTGATGGGTGATAAGTCAGTGAGGGGTGACAGGTCAGTGATGGGTGATAGGTCAGTGATGGGTGACAGGTCAGTGATGGGTGATAGGTCAGTGATGGGTGATCGGTCAGTGATGGTGATCGGTCAGTGAGGGGTGACAGGTCAGTGATGGGTGATCGGTCAGTGATGGGTGACAGGTCAGTGATGGGTGATCGGTCAGTGAGGGGTGATCGGTCAGTGAGGGGTGACAGGTCAGTGATGGGTGATCGGTCAGTGAGGGGTGATCGGTCAGTGATGGGTGATCGGTCAGTGAGGGGTGACAGGTCAGTGATGGGTGATCGGTCAGTGAGGGGTGATCGGTCAGTGATGGGTGATCGGTCAGTGAGGGGTGACAGGTCAGTGATGGGTGACAGGTCAGTGATGGGTGATTGGTCAGTGAGGGGTGACAGGTCAGTGATGGTGATTGGTCAGTGATGGGTGACAGGTCAGTGATGGGTGACAGGTCAGTGATGGTGATTGGTCAGTGAGGGGTGACAGGTCAGTGAGGGGTGACAGGTCAGTGATGGTGACAGGTCAGTGATGGGTGACAGGTCAGTGAGGGTTGACAGGTCAGTGAGGGGTGACAGGTCAGTGATGGGTGATCGGTCAGAGAGGGGTGATCGGTCAGTGAGGGGTGACAGGTCAGTGATGGGTGATCGGTCAGTGAGGGGTGATCGGTCAGTGAGGGGTGACAGGTCAGTGAGGGGTGATCGGTCAGTGAGGGGTGATCGGTCAGTGAGGGGTGACAGTTCAGTGAGGGGTGATCGGTCAGTGAGGGGTGATCGGTCAGTGATGGGTGACAGGTCAGTGATGGGTGACAGGTCAGTGAGGGGTGATCGGTCAGTGATGGGTGACAGGTCAGTGAGGGGTGACAGGTCAGTGAGGGGTGATCGGTCAGTGAGGGGTGATCGGTCAGTGAGGGGTGATCGGTCAGTGAGGGGTGACAGGTCAGTGATGGGTGATCGGTCAGTGAGGGGTGATCGGTCAGTGAGGGGTGACAGGTCAGTGATGGGTGATCGGTCAGTGAGGGGTGATCGGTCAGTGAGGGGTGACAGGTCAGTGAGGGGTGATCGGTCAGTGAGGGGTGATCGGTCAGTGATGGGTGACAGGTCAGTGATGGGTGATCGGTCAGTGAGGGGTGACAGGTCAGTGAGGGGTGATCGGTCAGTGAGGGGTGATCGGTCAGTGAGGGTTGACAGGTCAGTGAGGGGTGATCGGTCAGTGAGGGGTGATCGGTCAGTGAGGGGTGACAGGTCAGTGAGGGGTGATCGGTCAGTGAGGGGTGACAGGTCAGTGAGGGGTGATCGGTCAGTGAGGGGTGATCGGTCAGTGAGGGGTGATCGGTCAGTGATGGGTGACAGGTCAGTGAGGGGTGATCGGTCAGTGATGGGTGATCGGTCAGTGAGGGGTGATCGGTCAGTGAGGGGTGATCGGTCAGTGATGGGTGACAGGTCAGTGAGGGGTGATCGGTCAGTGAGGGGTGATCGGTCAGTGAGGGGTGATCGGTCAGTGAGGGGTGATCGGTCAGTGAGGGGTGACAATGATAGCAGAGGAGGCTGATGCATTTCTGAATTGTGTTAAATCCTAAAATACCCAGCTTGTGCGTGCCCTTGTTTTCTGTTCTAGAATCCTACAAACCTCTTTCTTTAAAAAAATGTTGCAGATCCTATCTGTTTTCCTTTTACTTAAATATTAATTGTGTAGTTTACTCCTTCGTTTTTTCATTTCATTAAATTACTTTTCTGAGTTGAAAGTCTTCAGGCCTTTCAGAAATTCCTATTGATTCTCCTCTGTTTATCCAGGGTGGGTTAGTTTTGGCTAGCATGAACCAGAGAGTCCTAGATTCACAGAGTCATACAGCACTGAACCAGGCCCTTCAGAGAACATTTTACTTTTGAGGAAATCACCCATAACTATTTTAGTTTGTTTGCTTTACTTTATCTGCCCATTTCCTCATCTCTGCTGAACACATTGATTTGTCATGAGTTCAAGGTGAGAGGGGAAAAGTTTAAGGGAGATATGCGTGGAAAGTTCTTAACGCAGAGGGTGGTGGGTGCCTGGAACCCATTACCAGAGGTGGTGGAGATGGGCACCATAGTGTCATTTAAGATGTATCTAGAAAGATACATGCACGGGCAGGGAGCAGAGGGATACAGTTCCTTAGAAAATAGGAAACAGGTTTAGATAGAGGATCTGGATCGGCACAGGCTTGGAGGGCCGAAGGGCCTGTTCCTGTGCTATAATGTTCTTGGTTCTTTGTTGCTGGGATATGGTCCTAGGACCCCTATTTACTCTCTGGGCCATATTATTCAGACCTGATAGAAGCAACTGTTGGTTTCCAATCTGGGATCCCCACTTTGTTGAATTGGATTAGATTACTTACAGTGTGGAAACAGGCCCTTCGGCCCAATAAGTCCACACCGACCCGCCGAAGCGTAACCCACCCATACCCCTACATTTACCCCTTACCTAACACTACGGGCAAGTTAGCACGGCCAATTCACCTGACCTGCACATCTTTTGGACTGTGGGAGGAAACCGGAGCACCCGGAGGAAACCCACGCAGACACGGGGAGAATGTGCAAACTCCACACAGTCAGTCGCCTGCGGCAGGAATTGAACCCGGGTCTCAGGCGCTGTGAGGCAGCAGTGCTAACCACTGTGCCACCATGCCGCCCAGTGAAGCTCCTCTCCATTTCTAATCAGGTTGCTGATCTGGAAAGCTCAATTCCCAGAGCTAGGCAGAGGGTGGATGCCTTTTTGTTTGCCTGGGCCTTAAAATCCTGGAGAGCTCTTCACTGATGGAATGGGCAGACAACCAGCACTGCCTCACCAGACTCATCAAAGGTATCAAAATAGGTATCTCTTGGGCATTCTGAGGAAGGGTCACCTTCGACCCACAGCGTTGGATTTCTCTCTAGAGATGCTGCCAGACCTGCTGGGCTTTGCCTGCAATTTCTATTTTTACCTCTTAGGCTGTGCTGGCCCAAACATGTCACTGTGGACTCAACAGTGAATCTCGCTGCGATTCGCCGCAGTATCCTTGCACTCGGAAGCTCACTAATGTGGTCTGTTCACTGTTGTATTGTGTGTCTGTGTCTAAGACAAGGACAACACAGAGCTTGGTTGCGCTGGTTAAAAATTCTGCCATCACTTGATCTGAGCTCAAATATAATAATGGTCACATTAAGTGAAGGTATTGAAAGTGTGAACCTGATACTGATCCCTTTAGGAGAGAACTTACCACAGCGAAACCCCTGTGGTGTCCAAGGAAACCCCCTGCGGAAGGAATTCAGCACAGAGCTGTTAGCATATCCCTTTATTGCTGCTCTGGATTCTCACAGAATGGGTTGAGAGTATAAATTGCCCGGCATGACTAATCTCCAGCAGACTGGCCTGAATGTCACGAATTGTTTGCAATTATTGTCATTTGGCATTGTCATGGATTAGCTGGGTGGGTATGGCTGCAAGAGCCATTAATACCCCTTCTCTCACCCGTAATTGTCACATGGAGCTGGCTGGGAGCGAATTTAGATTCTAATAGGCCCTAATATGCAAGCATTTGGAATGAAGCAAAGGCAGAACAGTCATTAATGGCAATGGCGTGTTTATGAAGCAATCAGATAGCCTTGAATGGAAGGTTGTTGTATCTCTTTGAAGTCAGGGCCTCAGGCTAATTTCGCTGCTGGGCTCCTCTAGCCTAAGGGAATGAGTTATCAGGACACAGACCTAGACCAGTTTGAATACTTTTTTTCTGGAGATTTAGGGTTTCCCTTCTATTCCAAACACTTCATCTATTTTCTATGAAGCAAAATATAAAATAAAACCAATTAAGCTGCTTTTGAATCTTTCAAAGCGATGAGGTCAAATTTGAAGAAGGGTTCATATCATTTCTCCAACCCCAATCTGTACTGTACAGAGTTTCAACTGAATAATTATTTAAATGTCTCTGGATAATCTAGTGATGATGTCCTGTAATGAGACAAAGGAAGAAAGAAACACTATATGGGCTTGAAGAGTTGGTTAACACCTAGATTACATTATTGGCTGCCATACAGCAGAGGATTATCAACGACAGATTGGGTGCTGGCTGTTCTGTGTTTCCCAGTGAGCAATAATAAGTTTCAAGGATGATAAAGACCACATTGGCTTTTGTAGCCAGAATGACTTCCGTCTCCCATTTCAGCATCCTATTCATAAACGATTGCAAACAATTTTGCCTCTATATAGGAACCTATTTCAAATGTTGGTCTCTCTGTGAGGTGAACTTAATGATACCAGTCACTAATATTTCTTCTACTGGGCTAGATGGCAGCCTTGGCTCAGTGGCCGCTGAATGATTTCAAAGTATTCTCTAGATATTGGAGCGCACAGCACGAACTGAAACGGCGTAGTGTTGCCACTGCCAGAAGTTCAGCTCAAGTGCTAAACTCTTCCAACCCACCCAGGTAGGTGTAAAAGATCCGATGGCACTCTTTAGTGATGAGTTAGTGAGTTCGCCCAGTGATCAGGTCAGTATTATTTTCTCAACTGCTATCACTGAGTTATTTGGTTGTTTATCTCCCCTCTATTTGTAAAGACATTCAGTAAATCAATTGCAACCATTTCTTCACTGGAGCACAATCGCCATTTATAATATTAACAATTCTATGTTCATTTTGTTTTACAGCATTTACCTCATTAGTTTGACAGGACTGCATTATTCATTAAACAGAATTGTCTGCAGTGATATTAGGTATTATCACTCTTGAAATTCCAGCACTGACATCATTTCTATTACTGAACTGTTGGTTTACAGAGGAAGCTTGATTATCCGGCATTTGATTATCCGAATGTACAGATTAAAACATACATTCGATTCAGTACTTTTATTAGCAATATTCCAGCAATCTTAAAGGCAACAATATCTTGTAAACAATATTTTGTGAATCTGCTTTTAATTTGAATTAAGTCACATTTTATTTAGCATATCCAATAATGTTTCCATGTCAGTGACATTGTAACACAGTCTTTGAGCTGTGAAAGTATTTTGTTGAATAAAATACCATTGTCATGATTATGCCTATTTGTGTAGTGGGCAAACAGAAAACTGCTGTGGACCTCTTTTTCTAGATGAAGACATTCCAGGATGAGTCCTGAGTTTATGCTGAATCTGCTGATCCCACTCTGTTCCTGATCCTGTCCAGCTAATCCTGACTGATCGTGTCTCTGAGAGTTTATGTGGGTTGCATGTGGGCTTGCTGTTCGATTGTATGTGTGTGGGGCTCAGTGAGGGGCAACCTTTCCCATGTAGAAGGTGGTGACAGAGGAACTGGTGGAGACTGGTACAATTGCAACATTTAAAAGGCATCTGGATGGGTATATGAATAGGAAGGGTTTAGAGGGATATGGGCCAAATGCTGACAAAAAGGACTAGATCAGTTTAGGATATCTGGTTGGCATAGATGAGTTGGACCAAGCAGTTCATGCTGTGTGATTCTATTTCCATGTTTAGATGCAGTTTCAGTCCCTCACAGCGTCCACCTCTTGTGTGTCTGTCAAGGCCACAGCATTGCCCACTCTCAGAATGGACCAGCAGCCCATTCAGGAGAAAGGAGAACTGGGGATTAAACTTGCTGTGACTGTGCACAATGACAGTGTGTCCAACACAAGGTCTTTCATGAAGTGCATCTAAAATGAATACCTGTGGTGTGTGTGTACCTCATGATAGAGGTCACATATCTACAGCAGGCAAGGAAAGACATTTGTAGAAGATAGCATTTCAATCCAAACATCCCCCTTTCCGTAAGAAACAAAGACTAAATTGCCTGCACTATTTGTAAATGTTACGTTCCTTAAGTTACGTATTATACAAATAATGATTCTCATGCATTAATGACGGTTTGCTATTCCAGCCACTCCCACTTTTATCTATTTATTAATGATCAATGGAATGTTTAGGTCTTGCCATGATATACATGCATGCCATTGGTCTTTTATTCGCTAATGTCTGCTGCTTGGTACTCTCTGGTTCCATTTCCAAAGCTTCTCAGCTGACTCTGCTGATTTCCACTGTTGCCTCAGGCACCTCTTTCCTTTAGCTTTTCATTCTGTGAGTCCAACAAGGTAAGCTTTTCATTCTGTGAGTTCAACATCAAGTTTCTGTTCATGGCAACTCACAGCTCTCTGTCTGTAGCTGTGCTTTCACAGCTTCCTTTCTAACACATGATATAAGAGTACAACGTAGCAGTGTGCTCAACACAAGGTCTTTATTGAACTAAATCTAACATATCCCCCCACAGTGTGCTCATAGTACAGAACTCATAACTATTGCAGACTGGGATGTTCATTCATATCAATTCAATCCAAACAAACTTCCACAAGTGGGAGATGAAGTGTTTGAACACTGAAAGGATCCTTGAACAATTGATTAATTGGAATAAATAACTTATTTGCAGACAGAGTGAGGGATGACTAGAAATGGGAACAACTGTAACATTGAAAGAAGAAAGAATACTGAGAGTGTTAATATATTGTTCAGTTATTCATAAAGATCTAGAAACTAATATATATATCTGGCGGGTCGGTGGGGCGGGGGGGGGCGGGGTTGGTGTTGGGAGTGCAGGGCACAATCAGTGTGGTACTGCAGTCATGTCCTGACTAAGTTGCTTGGTACACCAGCCAAACAAACTGAGGAAAGAAATATACTTGATGAATCACGAGCATTTTCAGTCTGAAGTATGAATATTTTTAATTTCTGCGAGTCAGCCAACATAATGAAAGTGATAATATTATTCATTTCTGTTATTCTGTTCAAGCCTAAGTTAAAGAAGCAAAAATGAGTCAAGGAGAAGCACCAAGCTTTGCTCTTTTTAGCTGGACAGATTTCCTTTGATGTTTGATTCCTCCCTCAATGTACTGCACCATCCAACAAGTTGCAATAGAGATTTCTGTAAATAGAAGCGGCTTTCACAATCAACAATTTGCAGAAAGGGATCTATAAAACCCTAACAGACTATTTATTAAGATGCATCGGTTGAAAATGTCTTGGCTCAGGCTTACAAAGATTGTCTGAGTGGTCGTTCTGAGTGGCACTGTTCCAGTGTCTCAACCCCACATGCAAAGAGGAACTGTTAGGTTCTGACATTGTTGGGATGACTGGAAAAAATTTAAAGTCTACACTGAGCTTTCTAGTGCTGAGGCAGTTGTCTTCAGGACTGCTGGTCTGATTGTATATCAATAGACTTAAGGTGCTTCATGTCCACTCTAAAGTAAAGGCACCTATTGTCATGTAAGTACACATGCTCACCGTTTGTGTTTATCGCTGCCTAATTGGGGCAATTTCTGCTACAATTGATCTTAACCAATGAGCTGATAAGAAGATATTTGAAAGATGTTTGCCATTTTCATTACCATCTAGATCAGATTTGTGCTTGATATTGTAAGAGTATGAGGTTCAAGGAGTGAGAATGATGTTAGCTATCATGCCTGCCCACTCTGTCAACTTACTGCTTCGACTTTGACGTGAAGGATGGGTATTCAGACAAAGCTGACAGTGCCTGCAGAACCTGAACTTCTGCAAGTCTCAGTGTCTTCATATAGAGGGAGAGAAAATTGGGGAGAAAAATTTAGAAACCTATGGGAAATCCTACATTGTTCCTTGTGTTAAATTTGTCCAAGGAAATGGCATTGCTTTGTGACTTCAGATTTGTGAACATGATCATTCTGAAGACATGATCCAGACAGTACATTGAGTCCAGGTGGATATACATGCAGTGTTTAGTCACAATCTAAACCATTGAGTATGATCAGTTCATTAATGTATGAGAGATGCATGTTTTCTTACCCTTGGTCTGTGGGACCCTATTAAATAGATTCAACAGCAGACGTTTGTGAGTAAAAAGGTTATTTAGCCCCTGAAATAAATGTGATGTCTCACACAAGTATTAGGTACAGGTCAAGGTAAAATACTGTTACAGACCATAATTTTCTTAGTCTTTGAATTGCAATCACTGGTCTCCCTCATGGTGGGCCTGTAGTTTCTTTGATGGTTTTAATGTTTTAAGGTTGCAATGAGGATCTTATAAAACAAATGACTCTTAGCTCTCATTGTTGAATTTCCAAGAAGTGATCCTCAGGGGAATTTGAAAATAGGAAAGGCTGGCGAGTCCTTCTATCTGCAATCTCTCACTCTCGCGATATCACTGTTTATCCACCTTGGTTATTCGCTGACTTGTAGTTGTTAGTTCATACTCTGACTTCCTGGCCAACTGTATTGTTGGTTTAATATCTTTCTGGTGGAGCTATGTGCAAATTGCTTCAAACTGATTTTAAAATCAGACAACAGCATGTCTCTTTCATCATGTGACTTTTCACAAGTTCAATGTATATTCCAAATAAGGGGTAGTGTTCATGTTGACTCTAATGTCCTGTGTTGTGGTTTCTAACATACCAAGGCATGACACTTGTTGGTAGGTGCAAGCCTTATTCTGTATCCAGTTTTCTAACTGATCCCAGTTTGATTAGTGACTGTCTTTCCGCAGAGCTGGTAGCCTGTACAGAAATTGAATTTCCAGATATTTCTGTCCAAGAGCTTAATACATCCTGGAGAATCTGTATGTGAGGAGAATCTGAGGTGACAATGAGAGAAACAAATGTGACTCAAATATGCTTGAAGTAAATAACTAACTGGAAGGAGTATTCTTTGAGAGTGAGGGAAATGTTGGTAAGCAAACGATTGATTGAAGAGGGATTTGCTGTCTCAGCCTTGGTTGGTTGAGAGATAAATAATAGTTCTGTCCAGACAGAGAGTAACTGCCTCAAGAAAGAACAGAGATCCAGTCAGAACTGTTGTTCCACACCAGTAGTTTGTGTTTTGAATTGATTTGTTGCCAAGACTGACTTTTTATTATTGCAAAGAGTTGAAATGAAGAGAATGTTTACACAGTCAAATGAGTAGAGACAATGGAACCTGGGAAAAAGTCCAGAAAATTGTGCACAAGCCATTTTAACTGGTCTCTTTATTTCGATTCATGCATAACAATGTGCATTTATATAGCATATTTAATTTGGAAAACATTTAAAATTTCACCACGTGAGTGTAATGTACCAAAAAGTTAACATGGAGCCAAAAAAGCGACTTATTATTTTGACCAAAGTAGGTCTTAAAGGATATAAGTGACATAGAGAAGTGGATAGATTTGAGGGGGTAATTTCAGAGCTGAGAGCCCCAGCCAGTGAAGCTAAAGCCAACAATGAAGGGGTGTAAGGTGTTGGGGGGGAAGTTAGAGGCCATTGTTGGAAAATCATAGAGACTTCTATCATAGAGCTCGATTAGAGTTTTAGAGATAGGGTGGAGCGAGGCCATGGAGGGGCTGAAACAAGTTGAGAACTTCAAATTTTGGTTGTTGGTGGATGGCAATCGATTTGGAGATATGTGAGCACAGCAATGACTGATGATACTTGGTACAACTTATGATATGGGTGATAATATTCTGGATGACCTGAATTTGTGGAAGCTGGAAGCTGGGAGGACAGCCCACATAAGTGAGGCACCAAAAGCTCGCAAACATTTTTCAGCAGTAGCTGATGTTGTATAACATCATGGTTCTGAAATGGTTAATGTGAAGGTGCATTAAGCTCCACCAATAAGTGAGGTTACACAGTCATTGGATGGAAAAGAAGCTTGCAAGGAGAATGCAAAGAGTTTTTATAAATACATTAAGGACAAAAGGGTAACTAGGGAGAGAATAGGGCCCCTCAAAGATCAGCAAGGTGATCTTTATATGGTGCCACAAGAGATGGGGGTGATACTAAATGAATATTTTGCATCAGTATTTACTGTGGAAAAGGATATGGAAGATATAGACTGTAGGGAAATAGATGGTGACATCTTGAAAAATGTCCATATTACAGAGGAGGAAGTGCTGGATGTCTTGAAATGCATAAAAGTGGATAAATCCCCAGGACCTGATCAGGTGTACCTAGAACTCTGTGGGAAGTTTTGGAAGTGTTTACTGGGCCTTTGGCTGAGATATTTGTATCATCGATAGTCACAGGTGAGGTGTCAGAAGACTGGAGATTGTCTAACATGTAAAAACAAGCCAGGAAACTATAGACGGGTGAGCCTGACCTCGGTGGTGGGCAAGTTGTTGGAGGAAATCCTGAGGGACAGGATGTACATGTATTTGGAAAGGCAAGGACTGATTAGGGATAGTCAACATGGCTTTGTGCATGGGAAATCATGTCTCCCAAACTTGACTGAGTTTTTTGAGGAAGTAACAAAGAGGATTGATGAGGGCAGAGTGTTAGATGTGATCTTTATGAACTTCAGTAAGGCGTTCGACTGGTTAGCAAGGTTAGATCTCATGGAATACAGGGAGAGCTAGTCATTTGGATACATAACTGGCTCAAAGGTAGAAGACAGAGGGTGGTGGTGGAGGGTTGTTTTTCAGACTGGAGGCCTGTGACCAGTGGAGTGCCACAAGGATCGGTGCTGGGTCCTCTACTTTTTGTCATTTACATAAATGATTTGGATGTGAGCATAAGAGGTACAGTTAGTAAGTTTGCAGATAACACCAAAATTGGAGGTGTAGTGGACAGCGAAGAGGGTTACCTCAGATTACAACAGGATCTTGACCAGATGGGCCAATGGGCTGAGAAGTGGCAGATGGAATTTAATTCAGATAAATGACAGGTACTGCATTTTGGGAAAGTAAATCTTAGCAGGACTTATACACTTAATGGTAAGGTCCTAGGGAGTGTTACTGAACAAAGAGACCTTGGAGTTCATAGCTCCTTGAAAATGGAGTCGCAGGTAGATATGATAGTGAAGAAGGCGTTTGGTATGCTTTCCTTTATTGGTCAGAGTATTGAGTACAGGAGTTGAGAGGTCATGTTGCGGCTGTACAGGACATTGGTTAGGCCACTGTTGGAATATTGCATGCAATTCTGGTTTCCTTCCTATCGGAAAGATGTTGTGAAACTTGTAAGGGTTCAGAAAAGATTTACAAGGATGTTGCCAGGGTTGGAGGATTTGAGCTATCGGGAGAGGCTGAACAGGCTGGAGCTGTTTTCCCGGAGCGTCGGAGGCTGAGAGGTGACCTTATAGAGGTTTACAAAATTATGAGGGGAATGGATAGGGTAAATAGGCTAAGTCTTTTCCCTGGGGTCAGGGAGTCTAGAACTAGAGGGCATAGGTTGAGGGTGAGAGGAGAAAGATATAAAAGAGACCTAAGGGGCAACATTTTCTTGCAGAGGGTGGTATGTGTATGGAATGAGCTGCCAGAGGATGTGGTGGAGGCTGGTACAATTGCAACATTTAAGAGGCATTTGGATGGGTATTTGAATAGGAAGGATTTGTAGGGATATAAGCCAGGTGCTGGCAGGTGGTACTAGATTGGGTTGGGATATCTGGTCGGCATGAACGGGTTGGACCGAAGGGTCTGTTTCCATGCTGTACATCTCTATGACTCTATAACTCTATGATTACAGAATGAAACGCAAACACAAGAGAATAGAATAAAGAATAACTTAACTATTTAAAAACCCAACAGACCATCCCAAGTTATTGATGCTGTTCCAAATTCCTGCAGCAACCCCTTGACAAAAAAGGTAAAATCAAACCCAGGGTCTTACAGGAGAGAGAGAGAGAGAGAGATGGCAGAGAGATTCAGAAGATGGACCTTCTTCCATGGAGCTGTTTCTTTTGGATTCCCAGCTTATGACTGACTGATTGTTAAAACCAAACCAGAGATAAGCTGAGCTGGGAGAACTGGCCACTGTCCTTACATTGTACAAGGGTTTGTTTAAAAATTTAAAGGCTTCTTCAAGTAGAGAAACCCAGACATTTCAGAATCCATGTGTCTATGATCTTTTGAAAAAAAAACGAGGATAACCTAATCTTGTTTTTAAGGAGCAACATCACCTCAGATCCTCTCAACACCCTTCACTCGATTAAACATACTGTTCCACAATCTGCAATCCCACCACTGGGTTAGCATTAACCTGGGCCCAGTGGGTTCTGGGTTCAATTCTCACATCAAAGATTTAAGGAACAAATCTAGGCTAATAGCTCAGTGCTGTTCTGAGACAATGCTTCACCACAGAAGCTGTTAATCTTTGAAAGAGTCATTAATTCATCGCCCCATATATCCTCTCAAATTATTATATTAAAATCCAGCAAAGAGTAGGGGAGTTCTTTCTAGTGTCCTGACCAATATTTATCCCCATTCTATCGAACTAAAGCAGGTTAGCTTGCCATTGCGTTCTGTGGGATATTTCTATGTGCACATTGACTCCTGCAGTTCCTTATTACAATAGTAACTATATTTTAACAAAATACTTCAT
This sequence comes from Chiloscyllium plagiosum, assembly GCF_037043375.1. Lineage (NCBI taxonomy): Eukaryota > Metazoa > Chordata > Chondrichthyes > Orectolobiformes > Hemiscylliidae > Chiloscyllium > Chiloscyllium plagiosum. The sequence goes on from NW_028270169.1 coordinate 42,432,834, forward strand.
TAGTTGCAAGTTGCTTTAGGGTATCTTGAAGTTGTGGAAGGTGCAATATAAATTAAAGCTTTCCTTTTAAATCTTCAACCAATCAAAGACAGAGATGAGTGATCTATTGCTTGATAGTTTCAAGGCTGTGTAACACTGGAGCAGTACCTAATGGCTGAATGGAAGAAAATATTAAGTCCTGAATCACCACATTAATCTGGAACTGTCTGTATTAAACAAGTCCTTTCTTAGTCCAATTTCATAATACATCAAATGTCTCTGAGGAGCTGACTTTTTTTTACTTATCAGCAGCCCACAGGGTTTTATCCCATAAGCAAATTCGGTGAAACTGCAGTGGATGCTGCGGACTCTCAGAAATGTTGTAAACCAGAAAGGTACCAAAACCAATGCCTATGGAATAGTCCTGACAACTTTTCCCAGAGGGCCCGCTTTATTTTGTATCGCTTTGTTGCCTGTGAAACTGACATTTTGACCAGTTTATTACACAATAAACATGTTTACCCAAACCCTCTTACTGTGTGAAACAAAGAAAGAACTGCAGTTCAAATTTAGTTTTATCAAAGCATTCACAAGTTAAAGAAACAAGTCTTTATACAACAAATGAGGTTAACCTTTTCCCAAACTAAGCTGACTACCTGCACTGATGAACTTGATTGGGCTGCTGGATTCAATTCACTGACACTCCGTTGACGGGTGCATTCAGGATCGTCTTGGTATGAAGGTAGGTCACGCATGGAGTCTTCCCCGGCCAAGGAAATGGCTGTTAGGTATCCCATCTTATCCCCACTCTCTGAGCCCATCTGGAATGTTCTCTGCTTTCGGCCAATGGGGTCACCGGGCAGGGTCATAGTGCCCAATAAAGTTAGGCCAGGTCATCCTAAGTGTACCCATTCCTTTCCAAGATATGATTAATCCACGGTGCCAAGGGATCTGGTCAAAACTGGAGAATATACAAACACTAATCTCTCCCTATTATTCTGGCTGAGTACCTCTCCTGTAGTTAAGGTTGAAAACCTCTGTTCAAGACAGGTCTGGGCTGGTCGTTGATGGCTTTTGACCTGTGGTAACCTTGGCCTCTTTGCATTCCATCAGGTCTTTGATTGCAGAGACTGTTTAGCCAACGTTATGTCGCGCCTAGTTGCTTAGGCCATTGGCCATTTAGGAATTATCTTAAACTCCTTGGTAAAAAAACTTTTAACCGTCTAATGAAGCCCTGAATTGAAACACACCATTATTAATTGAGGGGCAGATAAAAGATGGAAGGAGGGGAAGACAGGAATGGGATTTTTCCTACAAAGTTAGATACGCACTAAGTGAACACCACTAACCTCAGGCAGGATCAGCACCTCAGAAAGCAAAGGACCTCTGATGTTTTACATCCTCAGAAACTCTCGACAAGGATCGGCAATCGAGGGCACTGACAATGATTTTACATTCCCCTAGTTCAGGGTGTTAGCCAGAAAGTGGGAGAAATCTGGTTCATTCAACATTTGTTTCTCCATTGGGTCCATTCAGTTACTCTGGGTGGTCTGTGGGAAAATAATGATTTATTTAAAGATTCTCTCTGTCCTATTCAGTAAACTTATTACTTACTTCTATTTATCTAATATCCCCCGCTCAAAAATGCCACAAATATTAACCCCAGCATATACCAGTCACCATGAACAAATACTCACGCAGAACATGCCAGTATATACAAACAAATACTCTCTGCATAATATACCACAGTTATAATCGAACAAGAACTCACCCCAGGATATACCAGTTACACACAAATACTCAAATCAGAAAATACAGTAACTCATAAACAAATACTTACCCCAAAATACACCAGAGTCACACATGAAAAATTACTCGCCTCAGAATATACCACAGTCACAACCCAGGATGTACCAGCCATACATGAACAACAACTCACCCAGGAACATCCACTCCAATAGATGCTAGAGATGTGTCATGTTCACACTGCGAACAATATTTGCAGGAAACAACATCATATTCACAGATGTCCTTTTGGTGAAGATTTGTGCCATCCCTATCTGGTTCACATGTAACTGCAGACCCTCAGCAACAAGATTGACTCCGAACTGCCAAATAAGCCCAAAGTTTGTGCGAAGATTTGTAGCTCGGGTGCACAATGTTGTGGTTGTGTTCGCAGAGTTGGGAATTTGTGTTGCAGACGTTTCGTCCCCTGTCTAGGTGACATCCTCAGTGCTTCGAGCCTCCTGTGAAGCGCTTCTGTGATCTTTCCTCCTGTAGTGGTTTGAATTTGTACTGGTTTGAACAGATTCAATCAATAAGCACATCGATCTGGACCCAATATACCGACCACTGCAGCGGACAGCTGGAACTGACAACCAGAAGCGGCAGATTCAAACCACTACAAATGCCAGAGGAAAGATCACAGAAGCACTTCACAGGAGGCTCGAAGCACTGAGGATGTCACCTAGACAGGGGATGAAACGTCTGCAACACAAATTCCCAGCTCGGCGAACAGAACCATGCCAAATAAGCCACTCAGTTTGAGGGAAATTACTGACGGACAGCAAATGCTGGTCTTGTTAGTAATGCCCAGATCCCATAAGCATATAACACAAAAATATATCCAAAGATGCAAACAATGCTGACTCGTACTGACACATACATTCGCACAAATAATACACATATAAACAGTCATGTATGTTATAAGCATGATCAGCAAAGAAACACTGCCCATGACTAGTCCCACTTTGATCACAGTGTAATGCAAACTCTAAAACTAAGTTCATACCTTCCCCTGATCCTGAGCTTAACTTTGACTGTGACCCTAACTCAAAATGTAAACCTAATACTAAATTCATTAACTTCACCTCCTGCAACCAGACAGACTCTGAACTGGTACAGCTAACTCTAATATGATGAATTGTGACCAAATACAAAGTAGACCAATGCTATTTTATAACTTGCTATTTTCAAAACAAACTGTGGCCAAACTTGAAAGTAATCATGTGGATACTAAGTATGGAGAAGATGTGGCTCATCTTAACTGTGGCAAAAGCCCCAGTTGAACAATTCACTTAAGCTTACACATTAGGAAGGGGCAATGCTCCAGAGGGTAATTCATGGCCATACAACATATGGCACCATGTGTAGGACAGGAAGTGAGAAAATTAGGTGGAGAGAGAGAGAGAGAGAGAGAAAAGCTGATAAACAGCTGTAAATCCAACAAAGACAGAACTGATGAAACCAAAGTCTGATCACTGAATGTGAAAACTATTTAACATTACATAGATAATCACACTGTGGGAAGGAAGCTTCCACACAACATTAATGTCTGTGGCTGACCCCAGGGATTATGAATTGATTTATGATCATTAAAGTGAACATCTGGCCAGCTGTGCACCATTAATTATCAAATACTCCAAGGCTGTGATGGAGACAATACATTCTGTGGAGTTCTTTGAGAAAGACTCACAGTTGGCTGTACAGAATCTTATCCCTGAGTTTCAAGTGTTGATGCTGATATATCAAGCTCCCTGTAATTCCACTCCCCTCATGGCTCAGAGCTGGGGAGGGCAGGGAGTAAAGGTGCTGATGTGCAGTGAGCTATACAGGTCTTGCAAATCCTAGTTTTTACCATGACCTGTTTGTGCAGCAGATTAACGAGAGGAACAATAGGAATGTGAGTTCAGCTCAGTGAGCCAGGGTGAAGGAGGGAGAAAGAAACAACCTGAACTCCCCTCTTCTGTTGATTATATCAGTGCGGGCAACCAGAAGAACTTTGATGTAGAGGAACTGATTTTTAGCATTTGGTGCAAAATGGGCAGTTAGAGAAGTTTTGACCATTTTGAGCCCTTGGTTGGATCTAATTAAATCTGGTGAGTTGCTACACCAAATGTGTAGGAATCCTCCCCTCTGTTGGTGGGCCTGTGAAACTGGCTGAATCCTTTGTGGTGCTGGCTGACAGTCTGAATCTGGAGGTGGGGAGATATTGCGTGGGGAACGGTGCAGAGTGGATCATGCATGGGTCATTCTCATTCAGTCAGGACGCAAAGGATAAAAAATATCGGGGTTTTGTTCTGAGCAGCCCTCAAGGACTTTTGTTTGAAATTGGCTCTTGCCTCATGGGAGTCACTTCTTGCCCATCCTGCATGAATGGGGACATTCAGTTACCCTCCGAACACACCACAGTCACACTCTAGAATATGCTCAGCTTCCACACTGCTGGACTAGTGGTGGCAGCCTTACGGCCTTGAGTAAAGAACTCATGAGGCAGCAGAAAATTGCAAAGGGCCATGAATTGATGCAATGTGTGGGCAACACTGTGGTAGATGAAGTTTTGTGTGGGAAAAGGAGAGGACATCCCCCACAATCGATGTAAGAAAGAGAGATCAGTGCATTTTATAAATCTCAAAATGGTTAGAATTGCAGAACAGCAGTAAGATTTCAGGGTCCAAGCACAAAATTTCGAAAGCTCGTGGCCAGGTGCAAAACAGAGTTTAAAAAGCTAATGAAATTTGGCGTTTATTCAAGAGGTTACAATACAAAGGAGTGAAAGTTACACTGCATGGGATTCTATATTTATTTCTGGACAGCTCAACTCAGGAAAGGTATAAAAAGGGTATATATACATATATATATATATATATATATATATAAATGATTTGGAGGGGGTGAAGGCATAGTAGAATCTTACCTGGGCTGCAATCGTTCAATTTATGAGGACAGGTTGCATAGCCTATGATTAGACTGCTGTGAATAGAGAAGATGGAGGGGTGATCTAATTGAAGTGTTTCAGATGATTAAAGGTGTTGATAAGAATAACCTATTTCTTCTGGTGCAGAAATCCAGAACAAAGGAGCATAACCTGAAAATTGCAGCTCAGTCATTCAAGGGGTTGTCAGAAATAGCCAGACAAAGGAGAGGGTAACTGTAGAACACCTGTTCTCCGACCTAATTGTTGACGGTAGTGATTGAAAATTTCAAAGCTGAAATTGAGAGATTTTTGTGCTCGGCACTGCATTAAAGGTTTTCAGAAACAAGGTGGTTAAATGGAGTTCTGTTACGGGCTGCCATCATCTGTTAGAATGGTACAACAGGCTTGAGTGATTGAAAGGACTGCTCTTATTCCTGTGTTGACATTGCTAATGAGCCAGGTGGCATTTTTACAATAAGCAGCCATTTTTTACGATTATATTACTCGGTGACTTACTACCTTGTTACCAGCTGTAATGAACTCAATTTGCTATTTTGCTATTTAGGGATTTGTGTTCAAAATCTCAGGTTTGCATGCCTCTCAATGGATATCACACCCTTGCTCACTTTCAGTACATTTGTGAGAGCCTAATTTCCGGTGTAGAAGAGAACTCTTTCTCTGACTTCTTCCATCTCTTGCTGTGTCCTCTCACCATCACTTTCCTCATCCCTCTCCCACTGACTCCCCATCCTTTCTCCTTCATGTCTCTCCCCAGTAATTTTTCTGTCCTCCTTCTCTCCCAGTCCTCTGAACCTCATTGGAATTTTATGGGTGTTGATTAATCTGTGCCCAGATATTCCCAAGTCAGAGAGGAGAACAGAGGGTGAGCAGTTGAAAGTTTATGTGCACTTTAACACATCCTGTCAGTCTGCTCTTTGATCCTTCCTATAGGGGAAGCTGGGCCTGAGGCTTGCAATGAAAACATCATAATGAGGTAAGCTGGCCCAACTTAAAAGATACTTGCGCATTATTGTGGTGCCTTTGACTTCCGACATACAACTCTTAGAACTGAGGACAGTTGATGGCAAAGAAACTTTCAGCCAATGCTCTTACCTCCCAGGCTGCCTCTGTAAACACACTCAACCAAATCGAAGCTTTCATATAAAATTACTTCAGGGTGTAGCCACCCTTGGTGTTTTATGTCAGTGGATCTGTTTTACTTTTCTATTTGTAATGAAACATTACTCTCTGAAGTAGAAGAAACCTTTGTCAAACTGCTCTTAGACCTAAAGGGGACACCACTTTGGAAAATGGGAATCCTGTCTGAAAACTGAGTCCCCATTTCATGTGATTATCCCTGAATGCCATTGCAAAAACAAAAATAAAAATGACCAAATCTAAATACCGTGTACGCACAAGTTCTTCAGGAGAAATGTGCCTCTTCACAGGTGACCCTGTTAGTCTGGAGTTTTTTTTGTGATCCGTCTGGGAACTTTTAAACGAAAGCTTAGATAAAGGGTGGAGTCCATTAAAGGATGGATGTGCCTGTGATGTGTTGCTTTTTCCAGCAAGGGCAAGCCTTGAGAAATTGTGGAAACTATACCCATAATGGCTGTGATAATGTGCAAGTGCAGCCATCATAATGAAGGGGCACTCTTGATTCTCTTTGCTTGGCATTAATGGGACAAAAATCGAGTCAGTAATGTTTTTCAAGCAACATGTCCCTTTTCGTCTGATAATTGAGATTGTCCAGTGTAAATAAGACTGTAATTTCCATTTTATGTCAGAAATTATTGATATCTGCATGATGCTGGTGGGTGAGTGTGCTGAAAGTGTGTGTGAGAAGTGTGGGCTTATGTCTGTAGGTCTGAGAGGAGCAGGGATGCACTTATTGAGCCCATATACCGACCTGCTCTGGGATCACCTCCCTCTGCAAATATGACCACACCCGCCCCCCCCAACCAATGTTTGCCAGTGTCACTACCTCCATGTGGTTCCTACAAACACACTTAGCCAAAACACACTCACTCCCCAGTAACAACTGATTGCTGTTGGCAACACCAGTCCCTACAATAACCCAGCAAACTGTGTCAGAAGGCTTATTTGCTTCCTCCTGTCTCATCTCCCATGTTTAACTGAGGCCAGAGCCCCAGAACAGCATTGGCTGCCTTATTGATGGTCAAAATGCATTGTTCCAGGGAGGAGAATTATCTACCTTGGGAAGTGTTGCCAACAAATAAAGTAATCTGTATTCAGAAAGGATGATTGGCAGAATTTGTGGGCATATCAGAATTTATACCTAGAGAATGTAAATTGGGAAGATCTTTAATTGACATACATCAGTGGCAAAGAGAACAAAGCAGGAGACAGTGAGGACTGCAGATGCTGGAGAGTTAGAGTGTGGCACTGAAAAAAGCACAACAGGTCAGGCAGCATCCGAGGAGGAGGAGAGTCGACGATTCAGGCAGGACCCTTTATCAGGATCCTGATGAAACGTTAACTCTCCTCCTCCTCAAAAGGCCCCCTGACTTGCTGCACTTTTTTTCAGTGCCAGACTCTATCTACCAAGAGAACAAGGCAGCTTACTTTGTAACTTCACGTTGTGGGAGACAGCTGAGGGAGCAGGTACCTGGGTACTCAGCTGTACCATTGGCAGCAGTCTGACACCTCACTGACCGATGAGCCCCTGCTGGAAAGCTGATTCAGGGAAGTAGTCTAAATGCCTCAATTCTGGCTTTCCCATGTCCTTTTGGACAATCCCCCTCCCACCTTATGATGATTACACTCTAAACGGTTCCAGCCACATTTGCACACCAATGCTCTGTCACCAAGGAGTCCAATCTGATCTTCTTGGATTCAATTTGGAGTCCATTAGACCAATGTGCAGTCACCCCTTTCTCCTGTCTTACTGCACGAGTAATAGCCACCCTCTCAGTTTCATGCCTGTCTGAGGTGCAAACTGCTATTTAGTGTAAGTGCACCGATAGGCCTTGGGATGCCTGGGAATTGGAGGGATCAGCCAGAGTTACAGAGTCAGTTCCATGAAGTAGCTCCATCAAGGTTAGGCCTACTGTCTGGAGGTGTGATTCATGAACCTTGAAGCAGTTGTGTAAGTGCCATTTCTCTCATGCTCATCTAGTGCCAAATGGCTCTCTTTGGAGAGACCCCTGTGGGTGTGAGTAGGTGGGTTAAAAACGGCTCATTTGATACCATTGCTGTTTAACTTGTCAATTCTTTGGCAATTTGCTTAAGGTGTGAGCAACTTTTCTATCCTCTGATGCGGGAAGTTCTGCCAGTGACTACGTGTCTCATAGCAAAGCTGGCCGGCCAGTGGCTAAGCCAATAATGGATACAGGGCCAAACCATTTCCTGTTTTTTTTTGATTTTGCATTTTGCCTGTCAGGATGTGATTTACAAAAAAAAGCAGAAAAAAAAGTCACATCAAAGGAAAGCAGAAAACATGCTAATAGAACTCAGAGACCTTTGAAGCCTGATTCCCATTGAAGTGGTAGAAAACAGCTTGTTAAAAAAGATCTTACCCTAAAAACAAAGGTCCCTGCTGAATTGAACAAGCACGTACAACATTTCATCGGATTGCAGTGAAGTTACTGAATACAAACAGGAGAGTCTGCCCAACCTGTGTGTGACAGTGTTTATGTTCAATATGAGCTTCCTTTAACTTTACAGATTACATATCACCTTAACAAAATATCTGCATGCACTTTATCTATATTTCTTTTAAATATATTGATGCAATTCACCCCACATGTTACTGCTTTTCATATATTCTTCATTCTCTGTATTAAATTGTTAGAATTCCTTGTTGAGTGTTTACTAGTGATCATTATACATGATCCTAACTATCCTTCAGCTCTATGTCACCACCATCAAATGTTTTCACAATTTTAATGACTTCTCTCCAGTTACTCGATTTTTTTTCACAGAAGGAGTCAATTGAATGCTTTCCTCCTCCCTTCCTTTCATTCCCTGGTGTTCTATCTGATTATGGTATTCATATTATTTACCAATTTCCCTTCCTCATCATAACTGCTTTTTCTTTATTCTTTCATGGGATGTAGATGTCATTGGCAAAGCCAACATTTAGTTGAACCCATGTGCCCATAACATTAACCTGGCCTCTGGGGTACACACTCAGTAAATTACCACTATTACCACTTTTCCTGATGTATATTTAATATATAAATGCACCAGTATGGTATAGATTTATCTGCAGAATATAAATAAATACTTATTTATGGCTACTGTTTTTGGTTTTGTGGTATTCTGATTCTAAAATAATGCCGGCACATTTCTGGTGTGGGTTTTGTTGGACAGCACTTTTGGCATGTTGTTGGCATGGGCACATGTAGTGGGCACCAGGAGGTAGATCATTGCATTGGTCAGCTTGTAATGTAGTGCCGTTTTCAACTTACGCATTCCAGCAAACTTCGCCTCTTTAGCTGCCAAATCCAAATTTATATTCAGCAACACTAAGGATCTCTCAGCAATACTGTTGAAAAGGATCAGTATTTATTTTCAGATTAGTTGCTTGTGTTAGAAGAAATATTTGGTGTTTTGATCTGTTAATTTAAGTAGCTGAAGTGATGAAGAGATCTTAGTTCGGACTTCAGGAGTTCTGCACAGACCATAGCTCCCACACATGGGCTCCATTATTGCTATCCTTCTTGGGCAGCAGAATGACAGGGAGAATGTGTAGAGGTAGAACAGAATGAGAAAGCTTCTCAAAGAGGGAGAGGAAGGAGAGGATGGCACAGAGTCATAACTATCCAAGGTCTTCAGGAGGCAAATTCTGTTCCTTCAACCTCAGTTGGGAACAATGTGTTCAGCATCTCCATTTAATGAAGCAGGTATTTATTGAGATCTGCCACCTGCTGGTGTAGCCGCAGACCAGCGAGGATGGCATTGCTAGGCGGGGAAGATATTAATGGCCTTGAAATTTCTTCACATTGGGTTTGCTTCTTAAAGCAAACAACATCTCCAATATTTCACAGTCTTCCTGCATGCTGTGGCAGAGGGGGTTCGGAAACAGAGGGGACAGGAAAGAAACAGAGGAGAAACAGGGGAGAAACAGAGGAGAGAAACAGGAGAGACATAGAAGGAGAGAAAGGGGAGAGAAACAGAAGGAGAGAAACAGGTGAGATACAGACTGACGGAAGCAGGAGAGAAACAGAAGAAGCTCTACACGTGGTTTTCCCAGGACACCAGGCTTCCCCATAGTGCAGGCTGAGGTTGAGTGCACACACATATCTTTGCTGCTGCAAGTTCAGGGGTGTACTGCAGCTGAAAGGGTTCTACTTCCTTAATATCCAGGTGTGTATGGCCATGCTCAGCACATTGTAATTGTCAATGTCTGATATCTTCACAGCACGCACACAACCAATGCACTGTCCACTGTATCCACAGCATTTGAGGCACTAAGAGAGAACACAGGGTGTCGACTGGGCAAGAAGGTGTCACTGCTGCCCACCCAGCTTGTGATTCTGTGTGTAACACACGCATGCGCGCGCGCTTTCTTGCTTCTTCATTCACACTCACACATATGCACACACAAACACACACTCACACTCACAAACCCACATTCACACACCCACAAACTTGCAGTCTCACTCACACACACTCCTGCATGCACACACATTCACACACCCACACACTCACTCTCTCATTTACACACACACAAGCACACACACAAGCATACACGCTTTCTCGCTTACTCACTCACATACACAGATATGCACAAACACAATCTCGTGCACACACACACTCACAAACACGCATTCACACACCAACAAACTCACTGCCTCACTCACACTCACACTCCTACATGCACTCACATTCACATACCCACACACTAGCTCTCTCATTCACACACACACGCCCCACGGAAATAACAAAAACCATGCTCTCACAGAGAAACAGGTGATTAATCAATACTTCAGCTTCCTGGAGCAGCCTGGAGGAGCTTGGTCATGCCTTCCTGAGTGCGTAATACCATTTCTCATCATGTTCTACATCTTGTACAACTTCATTGTCATGAGGAATATAAAATAGCTGAGGGAGAGGAGGAGGAAGAAAGGACGAGGCAGCCAATGCTACATCTTTCTGGCCAGACTGTGTGAGATCCACTCATCAAACTGTGGTGGCAGTGATGCCAATCACAATGGCCCTTCTTTCAACAGCCTCCCATTAAGCACACCTCGTGCAGAGCAACAGCTAGAATGTGTGGAAATAAGCTGACCTTGCATGACCTCAGCATGATCTTCTTCCACAGCAGCTAGTCTGGGGCTGGTGTCTGCTTATGTTGCACTGGACCTTAGCCACTAGACACTGCATCATTGTCAATATACAGTTGGCCACGGCATTTGTTGTATATGGATCTTAAAGAGGCTGAAATGGTAAATATTTGATTGAGTACAGTAAGGACTACCCACTGTGATGGTGTTACAGGATGAGAGGAAAGAAGGAGCTCGTAGAAGACAGATCTAGGGATCTGTTACAAACAGTCTCCATAATAATGCAAGTCACTGTCTTGTAATCTGTAAACAGTTGCAACAATGCAATCAACTTCATATTGCTGACTCACCAAGACTCTTCTAGTTAGACCAGAAACATCTTCATCTATACAATACCCTTAGACTTGAAGGAATCCTTTAACACAATATGGGGAGCAGTGCCAAGCAGCAGCATCAGGGCTCTGGGAGAACTTACTGAGCTGAACTATTTTTAAGTAGTGATCACTAACAGAAATTAGACTCTGACCTTCAAAAAAAGAAACAGGCAAAGAAATAGAAAACTTCAAAACAAACGATTAATGTACTGCTGATTTCTGCTAACAATGAAGCCCACAAACTGTATGGCAATACACAAGACAAGAGAATACTTCAGAGAATGGCACAGAAAGCATTTCAAACCTGACAGAAAGTGCACAGAGAGGAGAGGAATCTGGGGAAGAGTGGCATGGTGGCTCAGTGGTTAGCACTGCTGCCTCACAGCACCAGGGTCCCGGGCTCGATTCCTGCCTCAGGCGACTGTCTGTGTGGAGTTTGCACATTCTCCCTGTGTCTGCACGGGTTTCCTCTGGGTGCTCCGGTTTCCTCCCATAGCCCAAAGATGTGCAGGTTAGGCGGATTGGCCATGCTAAATTGCCCAGGGTGTCCAGCGATATGTAGGCTAGGTGGGTCGGCCGTGGGAAATGTAGGGAGAGGGTAGGGTGGTGGGTCTGGGTGGGCTGCTCTTTGGAGGGTTGGTATGGATTTGATGGATTGAATGGTCTGCTTCTACACTGTCGGGATTCAATGAACCTATACTGTGGCAGTCTTTGGAAGCAGTCCAGAGTCTGAGCTGAGCTGGTAAACTGACCAAACATCAAGGTCTGTGTGATCTAAAGCCAAAAATCCAAAGTAAAGAAAGGGAAACCTTGAACAATATGATAGTTCAGACTGAAAGGACAGTAATTTAAAAAAGAGACACACAATTTGTGCAAGTGTTACAATATTATCAGATAGAGAGTAATGGTTGCTAAAATGCTGCTGACAGCTACAGAAGTTCAGCTCCATGGTCCACTTGCACTTAATGATAAAAGTACACAACAAGCAATTCTCCAGCACAGGGGACACCAAACACTGAAAAATATTGATGTACCTCACAAACAAGAGTTCTCTCTCCATTGGGTGGAAGGGTATGTATAATCCTCCATTTCATTCTAAAGGTAGAAAGAGTTTAAAAGACAAAATATCAAGGCAACGTCAGGGTTCTGTAAACTTACTGCAGAATCTAAATAAAAAGCAGAATCTCCTGATGTTAGTATTGTTGGAAGAAAATATTTGTTTAATTTCATAAATGAGATTGCAAGCCATGACTCTAATGGTTTGGCTAAAAACCTTTCCACTTTAATGTCAAAACTGAAAGAGTTCAGATTCCTAGTGGTAATATGGTTTAAAATGAAGCAAATGAAGTTTAATTTAGATAAATGCGAGGTGCTGCATTTTGGAAAGACAAATCAGGGCAGGACTTATACACTTAATGGTAAGGTCCAAGGGAGTGTTGCTGAACAACAAGAGAGTGCAAGTTCATAGATGCTTGAAAGTAGAGTCGCAGGTAGATAGGATAGCGAAGAAGGCATTTGGTTTACTTTCCTTTATTAGTCAGAGTATTGAGTACAGGAGTTGGGAGGTCATGTTGCGGCTGTACAGAACATTGGTTCGGCCGCTGTTGGAATATTGCGCGCAATTCTGGTCTCCTTCCTATCGGCAGGATGTTGTGAAACTTGAGAGAGTTCAGAAAAGCTTTACAAGGATATTGCCAGGGTTGGAGGGTTTGAGGTACAGGGAGAGGCTGAATAGGCTGGGGCTGTTTTCCCTGGAGCATCGGAGGCTGAGGAGTGACGTTATAGAGGTTTATAAAAGCATGAGGGGCATGGATAGGATAAAAATCACACAACACCAGGTTATAGTCCAACAGGTTTAATTGGAAGCACACTAGCTTTCGGAGCGATGCCCCTTCATCAGGTGATAGTGGAGGGCTCGATCGTAACACAGAATTCATAGCAAAAATTTAGAGTGTGATGTAACTGAAATTATACATTGAAACATCGATTGTCTGTTAAGCCTTTCATCTGTTAGAATACAGTGATAGTTTCATTTCTTTCATGTGTAAATCACAAAACCTTTTTTTTAAAGTTGCATTCTCGGGTTAGCTCTTAACAATGTTAACAACAGCTGTTAACAACAGCTAACCCGAGAATGCAACTTTTAAAAAAAAGGTTTTGTGATTTACACATGAAAGAAATGAAACTATCACTGTATTCTAACAGATGAAAGGCTTAACAGACAATCGATGTTTCAATGTATAATTTCAGTTACATCACACTCTAAATTTTTGCTATGAATTCTGTGTTACGATCGAGCCCTCCACTATCACCTGATGAAGGAGCATCGCTCCGAAAGCTAGTGTGCTTCCAATTAAACCTGTTGGACTATAACCTGGTGTTGTGTGATTTTTAACTTTGTACACCCCAGTCCAACACCGGCATCTCCAAATCATGGATAGGATAAATAGACAAGTCGTTTCCCTGGGGTCGGGTAGTCCAGAACTACAGGGCATAGGTTTAGGCTGACAGAAGAAAGATATAAAAGGGAGCTAAGGGGCAACTTTTTCATGCAGAGGGGGTGCGTGTATGGAATGAGCTGCCCCAGGAAGTGGTGGAGGCTGGTACAATTGCAACATTTAAAAGGTATCTGGATTGCTGTATAAATAGAAAGGGTTTAGAGCGATAGGGGCCAATGGGACTAGATTAATTTATGATATCTGATTAGCATGAATGAGTTGGACCAAAGGATCTGTCTCCATGCTGTACATCTCTATGACTCTATGACTTTAAGTGCAAACAAAGAGGCAGCATCTGAACTATCTGCACCACTTGACAGGATGTTTAATGATAGGCAATGGAAACATTTGCTACTGAATGGAGTCAGATTATCACTGCCTGCAGTGAACAACCTTCAACTCCAGATTCAAGTCTACCGTTAGGGGCTGAGGCAAAATGTCTGACATCCTTCCAAGTAAGAAGCATCAATAAAAAGTTTTCATCAAACAAGAATGAATCTCCAAGTAACTCAATTGAGAACGTGAACAATCTAAATTCGATCACTGAGAGAGGGAGAAAGCCCAGGTTATTCAAGATGTTGAAGTGATAAATCTCCCTCTTTTACCACAGATACAGAGACAAAAAACAAACCACACTGTACTGCCACGGATGGGAGAAGTGACAACGGGGCATCATTTTAAAGTGAAAGGCAGAAGGTTTAAAGGCAATTTGAGGAAAGTATTTTCATTCAGAAATTGGAGGGGCCAGAATGTGTCTCTTGGAAGGGCAACCTTTAGAAAGTACTCGGATGAGCACTTCAAGTGTGCAATATTCAAGATTATGGGCCTTGCGCAGGAAAGGGAATGGTATGGATATCAGTATATTTTTGATGATACAGACTTGATGGACCAAAGGGCCTCTACTGTCCTGATTCAATGATGCATACAGTCCATGGAAGACTCCACTAAGACGAGACAAACAAAGATCCAGATTCAAAGATTGAAGATGCTGCAATGATAAATTCAGTGCAACTAGCAGCAGCCACACCAACAGCTATAAATTGTAGACTCATACAATTGAAGTTCTCTATCAAAAAAATATAAGCTGGTAAATACCCTCCAGTTCAGAATGAACTATAGATCTCAAACTATAAGGAAGGTAGTCCAACTTACCTCCTTTCTACCCAACAACTGTTATTCTTCCAAGTCTATACAAGGGTGAATACTGAAACCTCCAGATCATCTGCACTTGTAAAGTCAAAGGGAGATGAGGTAGTGGCAGGCATAGACATTCAAATAAATACACAATTAAAATATAGGCCGCAGTATGAGGAAAAAACAGAAGGTGTTGCATATTGCCTGAAAATGTCTGAAAGCATCGATACTTGATAGAATGCAAAATACACCACCCACTGTGATAATGTCAGGAGGATTAGTTCAGAGAAAATAAGGAACTTGGAGGAGTTAGACATGGAATTAACGTGCTCCTGTAGGTCCCTGCAGCAATGTGGGTCACATTCATGGAAAAGGTAAGTGGGTGCAATAAATGTAGATATATATATACACACATACACACGCTAGCATTGCACTGGAATGGATAGGATTAGAGTGGTGCTGGAAAAGCACAGCATTTCAGGCAGCATCCGAGGAGCAGGGAAATCGACGTTTCGGACAAAAGCCCTTCATCAGGAACCTTTTTACCTGGAATGGATAGGCTCAGATCTCTGCACAACGCTGTGCAAAATTAATGAAGTCTCCTCTGTTCTCTGTTACACTTTCAAAGGGTTTTCTGGCAGATTTTCCAATGTACCAAACATTTATGTGCATATCCATCAACATTTTCGTGTATATGTTGCCATATTGAAGATCTCATCAGAATCCAAAGCAACAACTATCATGTGCAACATTGCTCTCTGGTGAGCTGGCACCTGTATATCCCACTGTCCGCACCCCCACCCCAGACTCAACTTAAGCTCAAGTTTCATTACGTGCAAATCCCATCATGGTGGGACATGACACTATGGCAATTAGCTATGAGCTCTGATTGGTTGGAATTATTGGTAGACAAGAGAGAAATTGAATTGTGTCTACTACACATTTATGGGGTCTAGTATTTTCGGATGCTTTTATTGACTTTGACCATTCATAGAAGGTAATTGAATTGGTTGCATTCATTTCTGCTGGCTTCCAGTGCTGCTAGCTGCTTTATTTCTTTGGCATTTGTTTGAGGACTTGCTGCTTCCTTGTCTAAAAAGGGCCTCTCTCTTCCAGCCCAGTGCATTCACTGAGGCCTCCAAAGATAAGGAAGAGAATGTATAAAAACGATCCTGTGCCATTACACAGAATGTACTCTACCGAAACACTCTTCACCAGTCACTATCAGCACCGACTACAAAAAAAATGCACATCGCCTTGGCAGCAAAGAGAGTTTGATTTCAGCTGGCTTAGCCTTTCGTGAACATGGCCTACCTGCTGAGACCTGTCTACAGCAACTTTGTAACCAATGAATGTTACAGCCATGCTGGGGAGAGAAAAACACAACATTACAGCAATGCTGGGGAGAGAAAAACACATTACAGCCACGCTGAGGAGTGAAAAGCACAACATTACAGACATGCTGGCGAATAAAAAACACAACATTACAGCCACCTCGGACGTGAAAAACAGAACATTACAGCCACGCTGGGGAGTGAAAAACACAACATTACAGCCATGCTGGGGAGTGAAAAACACATTACAGCCACGCTGAGGAGTCAAAAACACAACATTACAGACATGCATGGGACTCAAAAACACAACATGACAGCAATGCTGGGGAGTCAAAAATACAACATGACAGCCATGCTGGGGAGTGAAAAACACAACATTACAACCATGCTGGGGAGCGAAAACCAACATTACATCCAAGCTGGGGTGTGACAAACACATTACAGTCATACTGGGGAGCAAAAATCACAACATTACAGTCATGCTGGCGAGCTAAAAACACAACATTACAGTCATGCTGGGGAGCGAAAAACACATTACAGTCATGCTGGGGAACGAAAAATACAACATTACAGTCATACTGGGGAGCAAAAATCACAACATTACAGTCATGCTGATGAGCTAAAAACACAACATTACAGTCATGCTGGCGAGCTAAAAACACAACATTACAGTCATGCTGGGGTGTGAAAAACACAACATTACAGTGATGCTGGGGAACGAAAAATACAAAATTACAGACACACTGAGGAGCTAAAAACACATTACAGCCATGCTTGGGAATTAAAAACACAACATTACATACCATGCTGGAGAGTGAAAAACACAATATTACAGCCACGCTGGGGAGCTAAAAACACAACATTACATACCATGCTGGAGAGTGAAAAACACAATATTACAGCCACGCTGGGGAGCTAAAAACACAACATTACATACCATGCTGGAGAGTGAAAAACACAACATTACAGCCATGCCGGGGAGTGAAAAACACAATATTACAGTACGCTGAGGAGCTAAAAACACATTACAGCCACGCTGGGGTGTGAAAAACATAACATTACAGGGATGCTGGGGAGTGAAAAACACAACATTACAGCCATGCTGGAGAGTCAAAAACACAACATTACAGCCATGCTGGGAGCGAAAAACTCAAAATTACAGACACGTTGAGGGGTTAAAATTACAACATTACAGCCATGCTGGGGAATTAAAAACACAATATCACAGCCATGCTGGGGAGCTAAAAACAAAACATTACATACTATGCTGGAGAGTGAAAAACACAATATTACAGCCATGCTGGGGAGCTAAAACACAATATTACAGACACGCTGAGGAGCTAAAAACACATTACAGCCACGCTGGGGAGTGAAAACACATTACAGCCATGCTGGGGAGTGAAAACACATTACAGCCAAGCTGGAGAGTCAAAAACACAACATTACAGCCATGCTGGGGAGTGAAAAACACAATATTACAGCCATGCTGAGGAGCGAAAAACACAATATTACAGCCAAGCTGGGGTGTGAGATACACAACATTACAGCCATGCCTGGGAGCTAAAAACACAACATTACAGTCATGCTGGGGAGCTAAAAACACAATATTACAGCCATGCTGGGGAGTCAAAAACACAACATTACAGCCAAGCTGGGGCGTGAGAAACACAACATTACAGTCATGCTGTAGAGCTAAAAACACAATATTACAGTCATACTGGGGAGTGAAAAACACAATATTACAGTCATGCTGGGGAGCTAAAAACACAATATTGCAGTCATGCTGTGGAGTGAAAAACACAAAATTACAGCCACGCTGCGGAGTAAAAAACACATTACAGTCACGCTGGGGAGGCAAAACCACAACCACAACAGCCACGCTGGGGAGCGAAAAACACAACATTATAGTCATGCTGAGGAGCTAAAAACCTAACATTACAGTCATGCTGGGGAGTGAAAAACACAGCATTACAGCCACGCTGGGAGTCAAAACCACAACATGACAGCCACGCTGGGGAGTGAAAAACACAGCATTACAGCCATGCTGGGGAGGCAAAACCACAACCACAACAGCCACCCTGGGGAGCCAAAAACCAACATTACAGCCATGCTGGGTTGTGAAAAACACAACATCACAGTCATGCTGGGGAGCAAAAAACACAACATTACAACCACTCTGGGGAGCTAAAAATGCAACATTACAGTCATGCTGGGGAGTGAAAAACACAACATTGCAACCACGCTGGGGAGCTAAAAATGCAACATTACAGTCATGCTGGGGAGTGAAAAACACAACATTACAACCACGCTGGGGGAGCTAAAAACTCAAAATTACAAACAGGCTGGCGAGCAAGAAACACATAACAGCCACGCTGGAGAGCTAAAAACACAATATTACAGACATGCTGGGGAGTGAAAAACACAACATTACAGCCAAGCTGGAGTGTGAAAAATACAACATTACATGCCATGCTGGGGAGCAAAAAACACAAAATTAAAACCACACTGGCGAGCTAAAAACACAACGTTACAGTCATGGTGGGGAGTGAAAACACAACATTAGAGCCAAATTGGGGAGCTAAAAACACAATATTGCAGCCAGGCTGGGGTGTGAAAAATACAACATTACAATCATGCTGAGGAGCTAAAATCACAATATTACAGCCACGCTGGGGAGCAAAAAACACAACATTACAGTCATGCTGAGGAGCTAAAAACCTAACATTACAGTCATGCTGGGGAGTGAAAAACACAATATTACAGCCACGCTGGGGAGTGAAAAACACAAAATTACAGCTAAGCACGGATGTGAAAAACACAACATTACAACCACACTGGGGAGCTAAAACACAACATTACAGTCATGATGGGGAGTCAAAAACACAATATTACAGTCACGCTGGGGAGCTAAAAACACAATATTGCAGCCAAGCTGGGGTGTGAAAAATACAACATTACAGTCAAGCTGGGGAGTGAAACACACAACATTACAGCCATGCTGGGGAGTGAAACACACAACATACAGCCATGCTGGAGAGTCAAAAACACAACATTACAATCACGGTGGAGAGTCAAAAACACAACATTACAGCCACGCTGAGGAGCGAAAAACACAATATTGCAGCCAAGCGGGGGAGTGAAAAACACAACATTACAGTCAAGCTGGGGAGGGAAACACACAACATTACAGCCATGCTGGAGAGTCAAAAACACAACATTACAATCACGGTGGAGAATCAAAAACACATTACAGCCACGCTGAGGAGTCAAAAACACATTACAGCTATGCTGGGGAGTCAAAAGCACAACATTACAGCCATGCTGGGGAGTGAAAAACACAACATTACAGCTACACTGGGGAGTCAAAACCACAACATGACAGCCACGCTGAGGAGCTAAAAACAGAACATTACAGCCACGCTGGGGAGTGAAAAACACAACATTACAGCCACGCTGGGGAGTGAAAAACACAACATTACAGCCACGCTGAGGAGCTAAAAACAGAACATTACAGCCACGCTGGGGAGTGAAAAACACAACATTACAGCCACGCTGGGGAGTCAAAACACAACATTACAGCTAAGCTGGGGAGTCAAAACCACAACATTACAGCCACGCCGGGGAGTGAAAAACACAACATTACAGACATGCTGGGGAGCTAAAAACACAATATTACAGCCATGCTGGGGAGTGAAACACACAACATTACAGCCACGCTGGGGAGCGAAAAACCAACATTACAGCCATGCTGGGGTGTGAAAAACACAACATCACAGTCATGCTGGGGAGCAAAAGAAACAACATTACAACCACGCTGGGGAGCTAAAAACCCAAAATTGCGGACATGCTGGTGAGCAAAAAACACATAACAGCCACGCTGGGGAGCTAAAAACACAATATTACAGCCATGCTGGGGAGTCAAAAACACAACATTACAGCCAAGCTGGGGCGTGAGAAACACAACATTACAGTCATGCTGTGGAGCTAAAAACACAATATAACAGTCATGCTGGGGAGCTAAAAACACAATATTGCTGTCATGCTGTGGAGTGAAAAACACAAAATTACAGCCACGCTGCGGAGTGAAAAACACATTACAGCCACACTGGGGAGTGAAAAACACAACATGACAGCCATGCTGAGGAGCTAAAAACACAACATTACAGCCACGCTGGGGAGTGAAAATACAACATTACAACCATGCTGGGGAGTCAAAACCACAACATGACAGCCAAGCGGGGGAGTGAAAAACACAACATTACAGTCAAGCTGGGGAGGGAAACACACAACATTACAGCCATGCTGGAGAGTCAAAAACACAACATTACAATCACGGTGGAGAATCAAAAACACATTACAGCCACGCTGAGGAGTCAAAAACACATTACAGCTATGCTGGGGAGTCAAAAGCACAACATTACAGCCATGCTGGGGAGTGAAAAACACAACATTACAGCTACACTGGGGAGTCAAAACCACAACATGACAGCCACGCTGAGGAGCTAAAAACAGAACATTACAGCCACGCTGGGGAGTGAAAAACACAACATTACAGCCACGCTGGGGAGTGAAAAACACAACATTACAGCCACGCTGAGGAGCTAAAAACAGAACATTACAGCCACGCTGGGGAGTGAAAAACACAACATTACAGCCACGCTGGGGAGTCAAAACACAACATTACAGCTAAGCTGGGGAGTCAAAACCACAACATTACAGCCACGCCGGGGAGTGAAAACACAACATTACAGACATGCTGGGGAGCTAAAAACACAATATTACAGCCATGCTGGGGAGTGAAACACACAACATTACAGCCACGCTGGGGAGCGAAAAACCAACATTACAGCCATGCTGGGGAGCTAAAAACACAATATTACAGCCATGCTGGGGAGTGAAACACACAACATTACAGACATGCTGGGGAGCTAAAAACACAACATTACAGACATGCTGGGGAGTTAAAAACACAATATTACAGCCATGCTGGGGAGTGAAACACACAACATTACAGCCACGCTGGGGAGCGAAAAACCAACATTACAGCCATGCTGGGGTGTGAAAAACACAACATCACAGTCATGCTGGGGAGCAAAAGAAACAACATTACAACCACGCTGGGGAGCTAAAAACCCAAAATTGCGGACATGCTGGTGAGCAAGAAACACATAACAGCCACGCTGGGGAGCTAAAAACACAATATTACAGCCATGCTGGGGAGTCAAAAACACAACATTACAGCCAAGCTGGGGCGTGAGAAACACAACATTACAGTCATGCTGTGGAGCTAAAAACACAATATAACAGTCATGCTGGGGAGCTAAAAACACAATATTGCTGTCATGCTGTGGAGTGAAAAACACAAAATTACAGCCACGCTGCGGAGTGAAAAACACATTACAGCCACACTGGGGAGTGAAAAACACAACATGACAGCCATGCTGAGGAGCTAAAAACACAACATTACAGCCACGCTGGGGAGTGAAAACACAACATTACAACCATGCTGGGGAGGCAAAACCACAACATGACAGCCACGCTGGGGAGTGAAAAACACAGCATTACAGCCATGCTGGGGAGGCAAAACCACAACCACAACAGCCACGCTGGGGAGCGAAAAACCAACATTACAGCCATGCTTGGGTGTGAAAAACACAACATCACAACCACTCTGGGGAGCTAAAAATGCAACATTACAGTCATGCTGGGGAGTGAAAAACACAACATTGCAACCACGCTGGGGAGCTAAAAATGCAACATTACAGTCATGCTGGGGAGTGAAAAACACAACATTACAACCACACTGGCGAGCTAAAAAGATAACATTACAGTCATGTTGGGGAGTCAAAAACACAACATTACAACCACGCTGGTGGAGCTAAAAACTCAAAATTACAAACAGGCTGGCGAGCAAGAAACACATAACAGCCACGCTGGAGAGCTAAAAACACAATATTACAGACATGCTGGGGAGTGAAAAACACAACATTACACCCACGCTGGCGTGTGAAAAATACAACATTACATGCCATGCTGGGGAGCAAAAAACACAAAATTAAAACCACACTGGCGAGCTAAAAACACAACGTTACAGTCATGGTGGGGAGTAAAAAACACAACATTAGAGCCACGTTGGGGAGCTAAAAACACAATATTGCAGCCAAGCTGGGGTGTGAAAAATACAACATTACAATCATGCTGGGGAGCTAAAATCACAATATTACAGCCACGCTGGGGTTCAAAAAACACAACATTACAGTCATGCTGAGGAGCTAAAAACCTAACATTACAGTCATGCTGGGGAGTGAAAAACACAATATTACAGCCACGCTGGGGAGTGAAAAACACAAAATTACAGCTAAGCACGGATGTGAAAAACACAACATTACAACCACACTGGGGAGCTAAAACACAACATTACAGTCATGATGGGGAGTCAAAAACACAATATTACAGTCACGCTGAGGAGCTAAAAACACAATATTGCAGCCAAGCTGGGGTGTGAAAAATACAACATTACAGTCAAGCTGGGGAGTGAAACACACAACATACAGCCATGCTGGAGAGTCAAAAACACAACATCACAATCATGGAGGAGAATCAAAAACACAACATTACAGCCACGCTGAGGAGCGAAAAACACAATATTGCAGCCAAGCTGGAGTGTGAAAAACACAACATTACAGTCATGCTGGGGAGTAAAACACACAACATACAGCCATGCTGGAGAGTCAAAAACACAACATTACAATCACGGTGGAGAATCAAAAACACAACATTACAGCCACGCTGGAGAGTCAAAAACACAACATTACAGCCACGCTGAGGAGCGAAAAACACAATATTGCAGCCAAGCTGGGGAGTGAAAAACACAACATTACAGTCAAGCTGGGGAGTGAAACACACAACATTACAGCCTTGCTGGAGAGTCAAAAATACAACATTACAATCACGGTGGAGAATCAAAAACACAACATTACAGCCACGCTGAGGAGTCAAAAACACATTACAGGCATGCTGGGGAGTGAAAAACACAACAATACAGCTACAGTGGGGAGTCAAAACCACAACATGACAGCCACACTGAGGAGCTAAAAACACAACATTACAGCCACGCTGGGGAGTGAAAACCACAACATGACAGCCATGCTGGGGAGTGAAAACCACAACATGACAGCCATGCTGGGGAGTGAAAAACACAGCATTACAGCCATGCTGGGGAGGCAAAACCACAACCACAACAGCCACCCTGGGGAGCGAAAAACCAACATTACAGCCATGCTGGGGTGTGAAAAACACAACATCACAGTCATGCTGGGGAGCAAAAAACACAACATTACAACCACTCTGGGGAGCTAAAAATGCAACATTACAGTCACGCTGGGGAGTGAAAAACACAACATTACAACCACACTGGCGAGCTAAAAAGATAACATTACAGTCATGTTGGGGAGTCAAAAACACAACATTACAACCACGCTGGTGGAGCTAAAAACCCAAAATTACAAACAGGCTGGCGAGCAAGAAACACATAACAGCCACGCTGGAGAGCTAAAAACACAATATTACAGACATGCTGGGGAGTGAAAAACACAACATTACAGCCACGCTGGGGTGAGAAAAATACAACATTACATGCCATGCTGGGGAGCTAAAAACACAAAATTAAAACCACACTGGCGAGCTAAAAACACGTTACAGTCATGGTGGGGAGTGAAAAACACAACATTAGAGCCAAGTTGGGGAGCTAAAAACACAATATTGCAGCCAAGCTGGGGTGTGAAAAATACAACATTCAGCCACGCCGGGGAGTGAAAAACACAACATTACAGCCACGCTGAGGAGCTAAAAACAGAACATTACAGCCACGCTGGGGAGTGAAAAACACAACATTACAGCCACGCTGGGGAGTCAAAACCACAACATTACAGCCACGCCGGGGAGTGAAAAACACAACATTACAGACATGCTGGGGAGCTAAAAACACAATATTACAGCCATGCTGGGGAGTGAAACACACAACATTACAGACATGCTGGGGAGTTAAAAACACAATATTACAGCCATGCTGGGGAGTGAAAAACACAACATTACAGACATGCTGGGGAGCTAAAAACACAATATTACAGCCATGCTGGGGAGTGAAACACACAACATTACAGACATGCTGGGGAGCTAAAAACACAACATTACAGACATGCTGGGGAGTTAAAAACACAATATTACAGCCATGCTGGGGAGTGAAACACACAACATTACAGCCACGCTGGGGAGCGAAAAACCAACATTACAGCCATGCTGGGGTGTGAAAAACACAACATCACAGTCATGCTGGGGAGCAAAAGAAACAACATTACAACCACGCTGGGGAGCTAAAAACCCAAAATTGCGGACATGCTGGTGAGCAAAAAACACATAACAGCCACGCTGGGGAGCTAAAAACACAATATTACAGCCATGCTGGGGAGTCAAAAACACAACATTACAGCCAAGCTGGGGCGTGAGAAACACAACATTACAGTCATGCTGTGGAGCTAAAAACACAATATAACAGTCATGCTGGGGAGCTAAAAACACAATATTGCTGTCATGCTGTGGAGTGAAAAACACAAAATTACAGCCACGCTGCGGAGTGAAAAACACATTACAGCCACACTGGGGAGTGAAAAACACAACATGACAGCCATGCTGAGGAGCTAAAAACACAACATTACAGCCACGCTGGGGAGTGAAAATACAACATTACAACCATGCTGGGGAGTCAAAACCACAACATGACAGCCACGCTGGGGAGTGAAAAACACAGCATTACAGCCATGCTGGGGAGGCAAAACCACAACCACAACAGCCACGCTGGGGAGCGAAAAACCAACATTACAGCCATGCTTGGGTGTGAAAAACACAACATCACAACCACTCTGGGGAGCTAAAAATGCAACATTACAGTCATGCTGGGGAGTGAAAAACACAACATTGCAACCACGCTGGGGAGCTAAAAATGCAACATTACAGTCATGCTGGGGAATGAAAAACACAACATTACAACCACACTGGCGAGCTAAAAAGATAACATTACAGTCATGTTGGGGAGTCAAAAACACAACATTACAACCACGCTGGTGGAGCTAAAAACTCAAAATTACAAACAGGCTGGCGAGCAAGAAACACATAACAGCCACGCTGGAGAGCTAAAAACACAATATTACAGACATGCTGGGGAGTGAAAAACACAACATTACACCCACGCTGGCGTGTGAAAAATACAACATTACATGCCATGCTGGGGAGCAAAAAACACAAAATAAAAACCACACTGGCGAGCTAAAAACACGTTACAGTCATGGTGGGGAGTGAAAAACACAACATTAGAGCCAAGTTGGGGAGCTAAAAACACAATATTGCAGCCAAGCTGGGGTGTGAAAAATACAACATTACAATCATGCTGGGGAGCTAAAATCACAATATTACAGCCACGCTGGGGAGCAAAAAACACAACATTACAATTACGGTGGAGAGTCAAAAACACAACATTACAGCCACGCTGAGGAGCGAAAAACACAATATTGCAGCCAAGCTGGGGAGTGAAAAACACAACATTACAGTCAAGCTGGGGAGTGAAAAACACAACATTACAGGGATGCTGGGGAGTGAAACACACAACATTACAGCCATGCTGGAGAGTCAAAAACACAACATTACAATCACGGTGGAGAATCAAAAACACAACATTACAGCCACGCTGAGGAGCGAAAAACACAACATTACAGTCAAGCTGGGGCGTGAGAAACACATTACAGTCATGCTGGGGAGCTAAAAACACATTATTACAGTCATGCTGAGGAGTGAAAAACACAACATTACAGCCACGTTGGGGAGCTAAAAACACAATATTGCAGCCAAGCTGGGGTGTGAAAAATACAACATTACAATCATGCTGGGGAGCTAAAATCACAATATTACAGCCACGCTGGGGAGCAAAAAACACAACATTACAGTCATGCTGAGGAACTAAAAACCTAACATTACAGTCATGCTGGGGAGTGAAAAACACAATATTACAGCCACGCTGGGGAGTGAAAAACACAACATTACAGTCAAGCTGGGGAGTGAAACACACATTACAGCCATGCTGGAGAGTGAAATACACAACATTACAATCACGGTGGAGAGTCAAAAACACAACATTATAGCCAAGCTGAGGAGCGAAAAACACAATATTGCAGCCAAGCTGGGGAGTGAAAAACACAACATTACAGTCATACTGGGGAGCTAAAAACACATTATTACAGTCATGCTGACGAGTGAAAAACACAACATTACAGCCACGCTGAGGAGCGAAAAACACATTACAGCCAAGCTGGGGTGTGAGAAACACAACATTACAGTCATGCTGGGGAGATAAAAACACATTATTACAGTCATGCTGACGAGTGAAAAACACAACATTACAGCCACGCTGAGGAGTCAAAAACACATTACAGCTATGCTGGGGAGTCAAAAACACAACATGACAGCTACACTGGGGAGTCAAAACCACAACATGACAGCCACGCTGAGGAGCTAAAAACAGAACATTACAGCCATGCTGGGGAGTGAAAAACACAACATTACAGCCACGCTGAGGAGGGAAAAACACAACATTACAGCCACGCTGGGGAGTGAAAAATACAACATTACAGCCACGCTGGGGAGGGAAAAACACATTACAGCCATGCTGGGGAGTCAAAAACACATTACAGCCACGCTGAGGAGCTAAAAACAGAACATTACAGCCACGTTGGGGAGTGAAAAACACAACATTACAGCCATGCTGGGGAGTCAAAACCACAACATTACAGCCACGCCGGGGAGTGAAAAACACAACATTACAGTCATGCTGGGGAGCTAAAAACACAATATTACAGCCATGCTGGGGAGTGAAACACACAACATTACAGCCACGTTGGGGAGCGAAAAACCAGCATTACAGCCATGCTGGGGTGTGAAAAACACAACATCACAGTCATGCTGGGGAGCAAAAAACACAACATTACAACCACGCTGGGGAGCTAAAAACCCAAAATTACGGACATGCTGGTGAGCAAAAAACACATAACAGCCACGCTGGGGAGCTAAAAATACAATATTACAGCCATGCTGGGGAGTCAAAAACACAACATTACAGCCAAGCTGGGGCGTGAGAACCACAACATTACAGTCATGCTGTGGAGCTAAAAACACAATATTGAAGTCATGCTGGGGAGCTAAAAACACAATCTTGCAGTCATGCTGTGGAATGAAAAACACAAAATTACAGCCACGCTGCGGAGTGAAAAACACATTACAGCCACGCTGCGGAGTGAAAAACACAACTTGACAGCCACGCTGAGGAGCTAAAAACACAACATTACAGCCACGCTGGGGAGTGAAAACACAACATTACAGCCACGCTGAGGAGCTAAAAACACAACATGACAGCCACGCTGGGGAGTGAAAACACAACATTACAACCATACTGGGGAGTCAAAATCACAACATGACAGCCACGCTGGGGAGTGAAAAACACAGCATTACAGCCATGCTGGGGAGGCAAAACCACAACCACAACAGCCACGCTGGGGAGCGAAAAACCAACATTACAGCCATGCTGGGTTGTGAAAAACACAACATCACAGTCATGCTGGGGTGTGAAAAATGCAACATTACAACCACACTGGCGAGCTAAAAAGATAACATTACAGTCATGTTGGGGAGTCAAAAACACAACATTACAACCACACTGGCGAGCTAAAAAGATAACATTACAGTCATGTTGGGGAGTCAAAAACACAACATTACAACCACGCTGGGGGAGCTAAAAACTCAAAATTACAAACAGGCTGGCGAGCAAGAAACACATAACAGCCACGCTGGGGAACTAAAAACACAATATTACAGACATGCTGGGGAGTCAAAAACACAACATTACAGCCACGCTGGGGTGTGAAAAATACAACATTACATGCCATGCTGGGGAGCAAAAAACACAAAATTAAAACCACACTGGCGAGCTAAAAACACAACGTTACAGTCATGGTGGGGAGTGAAAACACAACATTAGAGCCACGTTGGGGAGCTAAAAACACAATTTTGCAGCCAAGCTGGGGTGTGAAAAATACAACATTACAATCACGCTGGGGAGCTAAAATCACAATATTACAGCCACGCTGGAGAGCAAAAAACACAACATTACAGTCATGCTGAGGAGCGAAAAACCTAACATTACAGTCATGCTGGGGAGTGAAAAACACAATATTACAGCCACGCTGGGGAGTGAAAAACACAAAATTACAGCCAAGCAGGGATGTGAAAAACACAACATTACAACCACACTAGGGAGCTAAAACACAACATTACAGTCATGATGGGGAGTGGAAAACACAACATTACAGCCATGGTGCGGAGTGGAAAACACAACATTACAACCACGGTGGGGAGTCAAAAACACAACATTACAACCACGGTGGGGAGCTAAAAACACAATATTGCAGCCAAGCTGGGGAGTGAAAAACACAACATTACAGTCAAGCTGGGGAGTGAAACACACAACATTACAGTCATGCTGGGGAGCTAAAAACCTAATGTTACAGCCACGCTGGGGAGTCAAAACCACAACTTTACAGCCTCGCTGGGGAGCTAAAAACGCAACATTACAGTCATGCTGGGGAGTGAAAAACACAACATTACAGCCATGCTGGGGAGTGAAAAACACATTACAGCCATGCTGGAGAGTCAAAAACACAACATTACAATCACGGTGGAGAGTCAAAAACACAACATTACAGCCATGCTGAGGAGCGAAAAACACAATATTGCAGCCAAGCTGGGGAGTGAAAAACACAACATTACAGTCAAGCTGGGGAGTGAAACACACAACATTACAGCTATGCTGGAGAGTCAAAAACACAACATTACAATCACGGTGGAGAGTCAAAAACACAACATTACAGCCACGCTGAGGAGCGAAAAACACAATATTACAGCCAAGCTGGGGCGTGAGAAACACAACATTACAGTCATGCTGGGGAGATAAAAACACCATATTACAGTCATGCTGAGGAGTGAAAAACACAACATTACAGCCACGCTGAGGAGTCAAAAACACATTACAGCCATGCTGGGGAGTGAAAAACACAACATGACAGCCACGCTGGGGAGTGAAAAACACAACATTACAGCTACACTGGGGAGTCAAAACCGCAACATGACAGCCACGCTGAGGAGCTAAAAACAGAACATTACAGCCACGCTGGAGAGGGAAAAACACAACATTACAGCCACGCTGGAGAGGGAAAAACACAACATTACAGCCACGCTGGGGAGGGAAAAACACAACATTACAGCCACGTTGGGAAGGGAAAAACACAACATTACAGCCATGCTGGGGAGTGAAACACACAACATTACAGCCACCCTGGGGAGCGAAAAACCAACATTACAGCCACGCTGGGGTGTGAAAAACACAACATCACAGTCATGCTGGGGAGCAAAAAACACAACATTACAACCACGCTTGGGAGCTAAAAACCCAAAATTACGGACATGCTGGTGAGCAAGAAACACATAACACCCATGCTGGGGGGCTAAAAACACAATATTACAGCCATGCTGGGGAGTCAAAAACACAACATTACAGCCAAGCTGGGGCGTGAGAAACACAACATTACAGTCATGCTGGGGAGCTAAAAACACAATATTGCAGTCATGCTGTGGAGTGAAAAACACAAAATTACAGCCACGCTGCGGAGTAAAAAACACATTACAGCCACGCTGGGGAGTGAAAAACACAACATGACAGCCACGCTGAGGAGCTAAAAACACAACATTACAGCCACGCTGGGGAGTGAAAACACAACATTACAACCATGCTGGGGAGGCAAAACCACAACATGACAGCCATGCTGGGGAGTGAAAAACACAGCATTACAGCCATGCTGGGGAGGCAAAACCACAACCACAACAGCCACCCTGGGGAGCGAAAAACCAACATTACAGCCATGCTGGGGTGTGAAAAACACAACATCACAGTCATGCTGGGGAGCAAAAAACACAACATTGCAACCACGCTGGGGAGCTAAAAATGCAACATTACAGTCATGCTGGGGAGTGAAAAACACAACATTACAACCACACTAGCGAGCTAAAAAGATAACATTACAGTCATGTTGGGGAGTCAAAAACACATTACAACCACGCTGGGGGAGCTAAAAACTCAAAATTACAAACAGGCTGGCGAGCAAGAAACACATAACAGCCACGCTGGAGAGCTAAAAACACAACATTACAGCCACGCTGAGGAGCTAAAAACACAATATTGCAGCCAAGCTGGGGAGCGAAAAACACGAAATTAAAACCACACTGGGGAGTGAGAAACACAACATTACAGTCATGCTGGGGTTCTAAAAACACAACATTACAACCATGCTGGGGAGCGAAAACCAAAAAATACAGTCACGCTGGGGAGTGAAACACACAACATTACAGCCATGCTGGGGAGTCAAAAACACAATATTACAGTCATGGTGGGGAGTGAAAAACACAACATTTCAGCCATGCTGAGGAGCTAAAACATAACATTACAGCCACGTTGGGGAGCTAAAAACACATTACAGCCAAGCTGGGGAGTGAAAAACACAACATTACAGTCAAGCTGGGGAGTGAAAAACACAACATTACAGGGATGCTGGGGAGTGAAACACACAACATTACAGCCATGCTGGAGAGTCAAAAACACAACATTACAATCACGGTGGAGAATCAAAAACACAACATTACAGCCACGCTGAGGAGCGAAAAACACAACATTACAGTCAAGCTGGGGCGTGAGAAACACATTACAGTCATGCTGGGGAGCTAAAAACACATTATTACAGTCATGCTGAGGAGTGAAAAACACAACATTACAGCCACGTTGGGGAGCTAAAAACACAATATTGCAGCCAAGCTGGGGTGTGAAAAATACAACATTACAATCATGCTGGGGAGCTAAAATCACAATATTACAGCCACGCTGGGGAGCAAAAAACACAACATTACAGTCATGCTGAGGAACTAAAAACCTAACATTACAGTCATGCTGGGGAGTGAAAAACACAATATTACAGCCACGCTGGGGAGTGAAAAACACAACATTACAGTCAAGCTGGGGAGTGAAACACACATTACAGCCATGCTGGAGAGTGAAATACACAACATTACAATCACGGTGGAGAGTCAAAAACACAACATTATAGCCAAGCTGAGGAGCGAAAAACACAATATTGCAGCCAAGCTGGGGAGTGAAAAACACAACATTACAGTCATACTGGGGAGCTAAAAACACATTATTACAGTCATGCTGACGAGTGAAAAACACAACATTACAGCCACGCTGAGGAGCGAAAAACACATTACAGCCAAGCTGGGGTGTGAGAAACACAACATTACAGTCATGCTGGGGAGATAAAAACACATTATTACAGTCATGCTGACGAGTGAAAAACACAACATTACAGCCACGCTGAGGAGTCAAAAACACATTACAGCTATGCTGGGGAGTCAAAAACACAACATGACAGCTACACTGGGGAGTCAAAACCACAACATGACAGCCACGCTGAGGAGCTAAAAACAGAACATTACAGCCATGCTGGGGAGTGAAAAACACAACATTACAGCCACGCTGAGGAGGGAAAAACACAACATTACAGCCACGCTGGGGAGTGAAAAATACAACATTACAGCCACGCTGGGGAGGGAAAAACACATTACAGCCATGCTGGGGAGTCAAAAACACATTACAGCCACGCTGAGGAGCTAAAAACAGAACATTACAGCCACGTTGGGGAGTGAAAAACACAACATTACAGCCATGCTGGGGAGTCAAAACCACAACATTACAGCCACGCCGGGGAGTGAAAAACACAACATTACAGTCATGCTGGGGAGCTAAAAACACAATATTACAGCCATGCTGGGGAGTGAAACACACAACATTACAGCCACGTTGGGGAGCGAAAAACCAGCATTACAGCCATGCTGGGGTGTGAAAAACACAACATCACAGTCATGCTGGGGAGCAAAAAACACAACATTACAACCACGCTGGGGAGCTAAAAACCCAAAATTACGGACATGCTGGTGAGCAAAAAACACATAACAGCCACGCTGGGGAGCTAAAAATACAATATTACAGCCATGCTGGGGAGTCAAAAACACAACATTACAGCCAAGCTGGGGCGTGAGAACCACAACATTACAGTCATGCTGTGGAGCTAAAAACACAATATTGAAGTCATGCTGGGGAGCTAAAAACACAATCTTGCAGTCATGCTGTGGAATGAAAAACACAAAATTACAGCCACGCTGCGGAGTGAAAAACACATTACAGCCACGCTGCGGAGTGAAAAACACAACTTGACAGCCACGCTGAGGAGCTAAAAACACAACATTACAGCCACGCTGGGGAGTGAAAACACAACATTACAGCCACGCTGAGGAGCTAAAAACACAACATGACAGCCACGCTGGGGAGTGAAAACACAACATTACAACCATACTGGGGAGTCAAAATCACAACATGACAGCCACGCTGGGGAGTGAAAAACACAGCATTACAGCCATGCTGGGGAGGCAAAACCACAACCACAACAGCCACGCTGGGGAGCGAAAAACCAACATTACAGCCATGCTGGGTTGTGAAAAACACAACATCACAGTCATGCTGGGGTGTGAAAAATGCAACATTACAACCACACTGGCGAGCTAAAAAGATAACATTACAGTCATGTTGGGGAGTCAAAAACACAACATTACAACCACACTGGCGAGCTAAAAAGATAACATTACAGTCATGTTGGGGAGTCAAAAACACAACATTACAACCACGCTGGGGGAGCTAAAAACTCAAAATTACAAACAGGCTGGCGAGCAAGAAACACATAACAGCCACGCTGGGGAACTAAAAACACAATATTACAGACATGCTGGGGAGTCAAAAACACAACATTACAGCCACGCTGGGGTGTGAAAAATACAACATTACATGCCATGCTGGGGAGCAAAAAACACAAAATTAAAACCACACTGGCGAGCTAAAAACACAACGTTACAGTCATGGTGGGGAGTGAAAACACAACATTAGAGCCACGTTGGGGAGCTAAAAACACAATATTGCAGCCAAGCTGGGGTGTGAAAAATACAACATTACAATCACGCTGGGGAGCTAAAATCACAATATTACAGCCACGCTGGAGAGCAAAAAACACAACATTACAGTCATGCTGAGGAGCGAAAAACCTAACATTACAGTCATGCTGGGGAGTGAAAAACACAATATTACAGCCACGCTGGGGAGTGAAAAACACAAAATTACAGCCAAGCAGGGATGTGAAAAACACAACATTACAACCACACTAGGGAGCTAAAACACAACATTACAGTCATGATGGGGAGTGGAAAACACAACATTACAGCCATGGTGCGGAGTGGAAAACACAACATTACAACCACGGTGGGGAGTCAAAAACACAACATTACAACCACGGTGGGGAGCTAAAAACACAATATTGCAGCCAAGCTGGGGAGTGAAAAACACAACATTACAGTCAAGCTGGGGAGTGAAACACACAACATTACAGTCATGCTGGGGAGCTAAAAACCTAATGTTACAGCCACGCTGGGGAGTCAAAACCACAACTTTACAGCCTCGCTGGGGAGCTAAAAACGCAACATTACAGTCATGCTGGGGAGTGAAAAACACAACATTACAGCCATGCTGGGGAGTGAAAAACACATTACAGCCATGCTGGAGAGTCAAAAACACAACATTACAATCACGGTGGAGAGTCAAAAACACAACATTACAGCCATGCTGAGGAGCGAAAAACACAATATTGCAGCCAAGCTGGGGAGTGAAAAACACAACATTACAGTCAAGCTGGGGAGTGAAACACACAACATTACAGCTATGCTGGAGAGTCAAAAACACAACATTACAATCACGGTGGAGAGTCAAAAACACAACATTACAGCCACGCTGAGGAGCGAAAAACACAATATTACAGCCAAGCTGGGGCGTGAGAAACACAACATTACAGTCATGCTGGGGAGATAAAAACACCATATTACAGTCATGCTGAGGAGTGAAAAACACAACATTACAGCCACGCTGAGGAGTCAAAAACACATTACAGCCATGCTGGGGAGTGAAAAACACAACATGACAGCCACGCTGGGGAGTGAAAAACACAACATTACAGCTACACTGGGGAGTCAAAACCGCAACATGACAGCCACGCTGAGGAGCTAAAAACAGAACATTACAGCCACGCTGGAGAGGGAAAAACACAACATTACAGCCACGCTGGAGAGGGAAAAACACAACATTACAGCCACGCTGGGGAGGGAAAAACACAACATTACAGCCACGTTGGGAAGGGAAAAACACAACATTACAGCCATGCTGGGGAGTGAAACACACAACATTACAGCCACCCTGGGGAGCGAAAAACCAACATTACAGCCACGCTGGGGTGTGAAAAACACAACATCACAGTCATGCTGGGGAGCAAAAAACACAACATTACAACCACGCTTGGGAGCTAAAAACCCAAAATTACGGACATGCTGGTGAGCAAGAAACACATAACACCCATGCTGGGGGGCTAAAAACACAATATTACAGCCATGCTGGGGAGTCAAAAACACAACATTACAGCCAAGCTGGGGCGTGAGAAACACAACATTACAGTCATGCTGGGGAGCTAAAAACACAATATTGCAGTCATGCTGTGGAGTGAAAAACACAAAATTACAGCCACGCTGCGGAGTAAAAAACACATTACAGCCACGCTGGGGAGTGAAAAACACAACATGACAGCCACGCTGAGGAGCTAAAAACACAACATTACAGCCACGCTGGGGAGTGAAAACACAACATTACAACCATGCTGGGGAGGCAAAACCACAACATGACAGCCATGCTGGGGAGTGAAAAACACAGCATTACAGCCATGCTGGGGAGGCAAAACCACAACCACAACAGCCACCCTGGGGAGCGAAAAACCAACATTACAGCCATGCTGGGGTGTGAAAAACACAACATCACAGTCATGCTGGGGAGCAAAAAACACAACATTGCAACCACGCTGGGGAGCTAAAAATGCAACATTACAGTCATGCTGGGGAGTGAAAAACACAACATTACAACCACACTAGCGAGCTAAAAAGATAACATTACAGTCATGTTGGGGAGTCAAAAACACATTACAACCACGCTGGGGGAGCTAAAAACTCAAAATTACAAACAGGCTGGCGAGCAAGAAACACATAACAGCCACGCTGGAGAGCTAAAAACACAACATTACAGCCACGCTGAGGAGCTAAAAACACAATATTGCAGCCAAGCTGGGGAGCGAAAAACACGAAATTAAAACCACACTGGGGAGTGAGAAACACAACATTACAGTCATGCTGGGGTTCTAAAAACACAACATTACAACCATGCTGGGGAGCGAAAACCAAAAAATACAGTCACGCTGGGGAGTGAAACACACAACATTACAGCCATGCTGGGGAGTCAAAAACACAATATTACAGTCATGGTGGGGAGTGAAAAACACAACATTTCAGCCATGCTGAGGAGCTAAAACATAACATTACAGCCACGTTGGGGAGCTAAAAACACATTACAGCCATGCTGGGGTGTGAAAAACACAACATTACAGCGATGCTGGGGACCGAAAAACACAATATTACAGCCAAGCTGGGGCGTGTGAAACACAACATTACAGTCATGGTGGGGAGCTAAAATCACAATATTTCAGCCATGCTGCGGATTCAAAACCACATTACATACCATGCTATGGAGTGAAAAACACAACATTACAACCATGGTGGGGAGCGAAAAACACAAAATACAGCCACGCTGGGGAGTGAAAAACACAACATTACAGTCATGCTGGGGAGTGAAAAACACAACATTACAGTCATGCTGGGGAGCTAAAAACCTAACGTTACAGCCACGCTGGGGAGTCAAAACCACAACTTTACAGCCTCGCTGGGGAGCTAAAAACGCAACATTACAGTCATGCTGGGGAGTGAAAAACACAACATACAGCCATGCTGGAGAGTCAAAAACACAACATTACAGCCACGCTGAGGAGCAAAAAACACAATATTACAGCCAAGCTAGGGAGTGAAAAACACAACATTACAGTCAAGCTGGGGAGTGAAACACACAACATTACAGCTATGCTGGAGAGTGAAACACACAACATTACAGCCATGCTGGAGAGTCAAAAACACAACATTACAATCACGGTGGAGAGTCAAAATCACAACTTTGCAGCCACGCTGGGGAGGGAAAAACACAACATTACAGCCATGCTGGGGAGTCAAAACCACAACATTACAGCCATGCTGGGGAGTGAAAAACACAAAATTAAAACCACACTGGGGAGCTAAAAACACAACGTTACAGTCATGGTCGGGAGTGAAAACACAACATTACAGCCACGTTGGGGAGCTAAAAACACATTACAGCCATGCTGGGGTGTGAAAAACACAACATTACATGCCATGCTGGGGAGCAAAAAACACGAAATTAAAACCACACTGGGGAGTGAGAAACACAACATTACAGTCATGCTGGGGAGCTAAAAACACAATATTTCAGCCATGCTGGGGAGTGAAAAACACAATATTACAACCACGCTGGGGAGCGAAAACCAAAAAATACAGCCACGCTGGGGTGTGAAAAACACAACATTACATGCCATGCTGGGGAGCAAAAAACACGAAATTAAAACCACACTGGGGAGTGAGAAACACAACATTACAGTCATGCTGGGGAGCTAAAAACACAATATTTCAGCCATGCTGGGGAGTCAAAAACACAATATTACAGTCATGGTGGGGAGTGAAAAACACAACATTTCAGCCATGCTGAGGAGCTAAAACATAACATTACAGCCACGTTGGGGAGCTAAAAACACATTACAGCCATGCTGGGGTGTGAAAAACACAACATTACAGCGATGCTGGGGACCGAAAAACACAATATTACAGCCAAGCTGGGGCGTGTGAAACACAACATTACAGTCATGCTGGGGAGCTAAAATCACAATATTTCAGCCATGCTGCGGAGTCAAAACCACATTACATACCATGCTGTGGAGTGAAAAACACAACATAACAACCATGCTGGGGAGCAAAAAACACAATATTTCAGCCATGCTGCGGAGTCAAAACCACATTACATACCATGCTGTGGAGTGAAAAACACAACATTACAACCACGGTGGGGAGCGAAAAACACAAAATACAGCCACGCTGGGGAGTGAAAAACACAACATTACAGTCATGCTGGGGAATGAAAAACACAACATTACAGTCATGCTGGGGAGTGAAAAACACAACATTACAGTCATGCTGGGGAGCTAAAAACCTAATGTTACAGGCACGCTGGGGAGTCAAAATCACAACTTTGCAGCCAAGCTGGGGAAGAAAAACGCAACATTACAGTCATGCTGGGGAGTGAAAAACACAACATTACAGCCATGCTGGGGAGTCAAAAACACAACATTACAATCACGGTGGAGAGTCAAAAACACAACATTATAGCCACGCTGAGGAGCGAAAAACACAATTTTGCAGCCATGCTGGGGAGTGAAAAACACAACATTACAGTCAAGCTGGGGAGTGAAACACACAACATTACAGCCATGCTGGAGAGTCAAAAACACAACATTACAATCACGGTGGAGAGTCAAAAACATAACATTACAGCCACGCTGAGGAGCGAAAAACACAATATTACAGCCAAGCTGGGGCGTGAGAAACACAACATTACAGTCATGCTGGGGAGCTAAAAACACAATATTACAGTCATGCTGAGGAGTGAAAACACAACATTACAGCCACGCTGAGGAGTGAAAAACACATTACAGCCATGCTGGGGTGTGAAAAACACATGACAGCCATGCTGGGGAGTGAAAAATGCAACATGACAGCCATGCTGGGGAGTGAAAAACACAACATTACAGCCACGCTGGGGAGGGAAAAACACAACATTACAGCCACGCTGGGGAGGGAAAAACACAACATTACAGCCATGCTGGGGAGCGAAACACCAACATTACAGCAAGCTGGGGTGTGAAAACCACAACATTACATTCATGCTGGGGAGTGAAAAACACAAAATTAAAACCACACTGGCGAGCTAAAAACACAATGTTACAGTCATGGTGGGGAGTGAAAACACAACATTACAGCCACGTTGGGGAGCTAAAAACACATTACAGCCATACTGGGGTGTGAAAAACACAAAATTACATGCCATGCTGGGGAGCAAAAAACACGAAATTAAAACCACACTGGGGAGTGAGAAACAAAACATTACAGTCATGCTGGGGAGCTAAAAACACAATATTTCAGCCATGCTGGGGAGTGAAAAACACATTACATACCATGCTGGGGAGTGAAAACCACAACATTACAACCACGCTGGGGAGCGAAAACCAAAAAATACAGTCACGCTGGGGAGTGAAACACACAACATTACAGCCATGCTGGGGAGTCAAAAACACAATATTACAGTCATGGTGGGGAGTGAAAAACACAACATTTCAGCCATGCTGAGGAGCTAAAACATAACATTACAGCCACGCTGGGGAGCTAAAAACACATTACAGCCATGCTGGGGTGTGAAAAACACAACATTACAGCGATGCTGGGGACCGAAAAACACAATATTACAGCCAAGCTGGGGCGTGAGAAACACAACATTACAGTCATGCTGGGGAGCTAAAAACACAATATTTCAGCCATGCTGCGGAGTCAAAACCACATTACATACCATGCTGTGGAGTGAAAAACACAACATTACAACCATGCTGGGGAGCGAAAAACAAAAAATACAGCCACGCTGGGGAGTGAAAAACACAACATTACAGCCATGCTGGGGATGGAAAAACACAACATTACAATCACGGTGGAGAGTCAAAAACACAACATTACAGTCATGCTGGGGAGCTAAAAACACAATATTGCAACCAAGCTGGGGTGTGAAAAATACAACATTACAGTCAAGCTGGGGAGTGAAACACACAACATTTCAGCCATGCTGGGGAGTCAAAAACACAATATTACAGTCATGGTGGGGAGTGAAAAACACAACATTTCAGCCATGCTGAGAAGCTAAAACATAACATTACAGCCACGCTGGGGAGCTAAAAACACATTACAGCCATGCTGGGGTGTGAAAAACACAACATTACAGCAATGCTGGGGACTGAAAAACACAATATTACAGCCAAGCTGGGGCGTGAGAAACACAACATTACAGTCATGCTGGGGAGATAAAAACACCATATTACAGTCATGCTGAGGAGTGAAAAACACAACATTACAGCCATGCTGGGGAGTCAAAAACACAACATGACAGCCACGCTGGGGAGTGAAAAACACAACATTACAGCTACACTGGGGAGTCAAAACCGCAACATGACAGCCACGCTGAGGAGCTAAAAACAGAACATTACAGCCACGCTGGAGAGGGAAAAACACAACATTACAGCCACGCTGGGGAGGGAAAAACACAACATTACAGCCACGTTGGGAAGGGAAAAACACAACATTACAGCCATGCTGGGGAGTGAAACACACAACATTACAGCCACCCTGGGGAGCGAAAAACCAACATTACAGCCACGCTGGGGTGTGAAAAACACAACATCACAGTCATGCTGGGGAGCAAAAAACACAACATTACAACCACGCTTGGGAGCTAAAAACCCAAAATTACGGACATGCTGGTGAGCAAGAAACACATAACACCCATGCTGGGGGGCTAAAAACACAATATTACAGCCATGCTGGGGAGTCAAAAACACAACATTACAGCCAAGCTGGGGCGTGAGAAACACAACATTACAGTCATGCTGGGGAGCTAAAAACACAATATTTCAGCCATGCTGCGGAGTCAAAACCACATTACATACCATGCTGTGGAGTGAAAAACACAACATTACAACCATGCTGGGGAGCGAAAAACACAATATTTCAGCCATGCTGCGGAGTCAAAACCACATTACATACCATGCTGTGGAGTGTAAAACACAACATTACAACCACGGTGGGGAGCGAAAAACACAAAATACAGCCACGCTGGGGAGTGAAAAACACAACATTACAGTCATGCTGGGGAGCTAAAAACACAACGTTACAGCCACGCTGGGGAGTCAAAACCACAACTTTACAGCCTCGCTGGGGAGCTAAAAATGCAACATTACAGTTATGCTTGGGAGTGAAAAACACAACATTACAGCCATGCTGGGGAGTCAAAAACACAACATTACAATCACGGTGGAGAGTCAAAAACACAACATTACAGCCACGCTGAGGAGCGAAAAACACAATATTGCAGCCAAGCTGGGGAGTGAAAAACACAACATTACAGTCAAGCTGGGGAGTGAAACACACAACATTACAGCCATGCTGGAGAGTCAAAAACACAACATTACAATCACGGTGGAAAATTAAAAACACAACATTACAGCCACGCTGAGGAGCGAAAAACACAATATTACAGCCAAGCTGGGGCGTGAGAAACACAACATTACAGTCATGCTGGGGAGCTAAAAACACAATATTACAGTCATGCTGAGGAGTGAAAAACACAACATTACAGCCACGCTGAGGAGTCAAAAACACATTACAGCCATGCTGGGGAGTGAAAAACACAACATGACAGCCAAGCTGGGGAGTGAAAAACACAACATTATAGCTACACTGGGGAGTCAAAACCACAACATGACAGCCACGCTGAGGAGCTAAAAACAGAACATTACAGCCACGCTGGGGAGTGAAAAACACAACATTACAGCCACGCTGGGGAGGGAAAAACACATCATTACATTCATGCTGGGGAGTGAAAAACACAAAATTAAAACCACACTGGCGAGCTAAAAACACAACGTGACAGTCATGGTGGGGAGTGAAAACACAACATTACAGCCACGTTGGGGAGCTAAAAACACATTACAGCCATACTGGGGTGTGAAAAACACAACATTACATGCCATGCTGGGGAGCAAAAAACACGAAATTAAAACCACACTGGGGAGTGAGAAACACAACATTACAGTCATGCTGGGGAGCTAAAAACACAATATTTCAGCCATGCTGGGGAGTGAAAAACACATTACATACCATGCTGTGGAGTGAAAAACACAACATTACAACCACGCTGGGGAGTCAAAACCACAACTTTACAGCCTCGCTGGGGAGCTAAAAACGCAACATTACAGTTATGCTTGGGAGTGAAAAACACAATATCACAACCACGCTGGGGAGCGAAAACCAAAAAATACAGCCACGCTGGGGAGTGAAACACACAACATTACAGCCATGCTGGGGAGTCAAAAACACAATATTACAGTCATGGTGGGGAGTGAAAAACACAACATTTCAGCCATGCTGAGGAGCTAAAACATAACATTACAGCCATGTTGGGGAGCTAAAAACACATTACAGCCATGCTGGGGTGTGAAAAACACAACATTACAGCGATGCTGGGGACCGAAAAACACAATATTACAGCCAAGCTGGGGCGTGAGAAACACAACATTACAGTCATGCTGGGGAGCTAAAAACACAATATTTCAGCCATGCTGCGGAGTCAAAACCACATTACATACCATGCTGTGGAGTGAAAAACACAACATTACAACCATGCTGGGGAGCGAAAAACACAATATTTCAGCCATGCTGCGGAGTCAAAACCACATTACATACCATGCTGTGGAGTGTAAAACACAACATTACAACCACGGTGGGGAGCGAAAAACACAAAATACAGCCACGCTGGGGATTGAAAAACACAACATTACAGTCATGCTGGGGAGCTAAAAACACAACGTTACAGCCACGCTGGGGAGTCAAAACCACAACTTTACAGCCTCGCTGGGGAGCTAAAAACGCAACATTACAGTTATGCTTGGGAGTGAAAAACACAACATTACAGCCATGCTGGGGAGTCAAAAACACAACATTACAATCACGGTGGAGAGTCAAAAACACAACATTACAGCCACGCTGAGGAGCGAAAAACACAATATTGCAGCCAAGCTGGGGAGTGAAAAACACAACATTACAGTCAAGCTGGGGAGTGAAACACACAACATTACAGCCATGCTGGAGAGTCAAAAACACAACATTACAATCACGGTGGAAAATCAAAAACACAACATTACAGCCACGCTGAGGAGCGAAAAACACAATATTACAGCCAAGCTGGGGCGTGAGAA
The DNA here is from genome assembly GCF_037043375.1 of Chiloscyllium plagiosum. Classification (NCBI taxonomy): domain Eukaryota; kingdom Metazoa; phylum Chordata; class Chondrichthyes; order Orectolobiformes; family Hemiscylliidae; genus Chiloscyllium; species Chiloscyllium plagiosum. The sequence continues at coordinate 42,475,406 of NW_028270169.1, forward strand.
ACACAACATTACAGTCATGCTGGGGAGCTAAAAACACAATATTACAGTCATGCTGAGGAGTGAAAAACACAACATTACAGCCACGCTGAGGAGTCAAAAACACATTACAGCCATGCTGGGGAGTGAAAAACACAACATGACAGCCAAGCTGGGGAGTGAAAAACACAACATTATAGCTACACTGGGGAGTCAAAACCACAACATGACAGCCACGCTGAGGAGCTAAAAACAGAACATTACAGCCACGCTGGGGAGTGAAAAACACAACATTACAGCCACGTTGGGGAGGGAAAAACACATCATTACATTCATGCTGGGGAGTGAAAAACACAAAATTAAAACCACACTGGCGAGCTAAAAACACAACGTGACAGTCATGGTGGGGAGTGAAAACACAACATTACAGCCATGTTGGGGAGCTAAAAACACATTACAGCCATACTGGGGTGTGAAAAACACAACATTACATGCCATGCTGGGGAGCAAAAAACACGAAATTAAAACCACACTGGGGAGTGAGAAACACAACATTACAGTCATGCTGGGGAGCTAAAAACACAATATTTCAGCCATGCTGGGGAGTGAAAAACACATTACATACCATGCTGGGGAGTGAAAACCACAACATTACAACCACGCTGGGGAGCGAAAACCAAAAAATACAGCCACGCTGGGGAGTGAAACACACAACATTACAGCCATGTTGGGGTGTCAAAAACACAATATTACAGTCATGGTGGGGAGTGAAAAACACAACATTACAGTCATGGTGGGGAGTGAAAAACACAACATTACAGTCATGCCGGGGAGTGAAAAACACAATATTACAGCCATGCTGGGGAGTGAAAAACACAATATAACAGCCACGCTGGGGTTTGAAAAACACAACATTATAGTCATGCTGGGGAGCGAAAAACACACCAATACAGCCATGCTGGGGAGTGAAAAAAACAACATTACAGCCACGCTGGGGAGTGAAAAAAACAACATTACAGCCATGCTGGGGAGCAAAAAACACAATATTACAGCCATGCTGAGGAGTGTAATACACAGCATTACAGTCATGCTGGGGAATGAAAACACATTACAGCCATGCTGGGAAGTGAAAAACACAACCTTACAGCCATGTTGCATCTGGTTTCTATCTAATTTTATCCCTATAACTATTACTGCTAGAGTGATTAGGTTGTCGCTCCAGCCTTTTCTGAGTTCGATGGTCACGGGTTTGATTCCCACTTGGAGACTTGGGGATGATGTCTGTGCTGAATCTCTACGCAATAATGAGATGCTGTGGAAGGTTCTGTGTCTTGGAGGATGTACTAAATTAAGGAATAAAGTCCTACCTGCTGTTCAGATGGATGTAAATCAATCTGTTTTCGTATTTTGTCAAAACGTGATGCTCTTTAAATCTGCCAACTGGGATCACAAAAGCAGATTAACTCGATCTGTCATGTTTCCAGCAGTGACCACTGGACAGCAGGAAGTCATTTGACCTTGTTGTTCAAGCAGTCTATTGTTAGGATGTGAAGTGTAATTTTCAATAAGTCCTTCATTTAATATCTGTTATTCCTGCCTCAAATACTCATGATAAGGGTTTACAAGCTACTTCAACACAGGCAGCATTGATAACTTGATTTTATGACCCTCATTTATGTATTTATGGATGTTATGGACATGAACAGAGGCTCTGGTTACATTTTCACACATTCTTTCCATACCCTGTCTTGGGATTCAGACACCAAAGGCTACAGTTTTCACAGTGCTTATTATTATTATTCAACAGCTTTATTTTTATTGTGCCGATAATGCGAACTTTTCCAAAATAAACAGAGGGAAAATATGTCCTGCAGTTTATTTTTGAAACTGCTAGTAACCCAGACAGTGTAAATGTATAGAACTTCCGTTTAATCAGTGGGATAAGGATTACTTACTAATGAAAGAAAGAATTTGCATTTGTAGAGAGTTTGTCACTGTCTCAAGACATCCCAAATCCTTTTACAGCCAATGAAATATTCTGAATGCAATGAAGTCACTGTTGTAACATAGAGGAAAGTGGGTGCTGTTTTGTGCCGGGTAAGATCCCACAACCAGCAACAGGAACAATGGCGAGATAGCCTGTTTGGGTGGTGTTGTACCTGTTCCTAAATCCCTCTTGGTTGTACTCCATTACTGACTATTGCTGAAGAACTGGGGCCAACATTGAGTGTAAGGTGACTGTGGGACTCTGTGAATCTCTATCTACCTAATAGAGAAGATTCGCTTCTCGGCCTTTTGGCTAAGATCAAGTGTCTGCTCTTATCACAACGGGAAATATTGAGGAGCTCAAGAGGGACTACGCAGGTTGGAGAACCATGAAGCCCCTCTTTGAGTCCCCAGCGGACTGGTGGGAAACAGTAAAAGGGAACATCAAGAGGTTCTTCCTCCTCAAAGGTGTTCAGGAGGCGAGAGAGAGGCGAGGAAAACTGTCCCAGCTCCAGGAAAGTATGCAGAACCTGAACCTGCTGCAGACGATGGGGGTGGATGTCACGGAGGACCTCAAGGAGGTGAAGGGCCAGCAAGCCTCGCTCTTTGCTTCGGAGGCCTCCAAGATAATCTTCCGGTCCAGGGTCCGCTCGGTGGAGCAGGATGAGACGTGCTCACGTTTCTTCTTCCAGAAGGTGCACAAAGAGAGCTCTGTGCTCAGCAGCCTGAAGGAAGAAGATGGATCGATAACGTCATCTCAGGCTGACGTCATGAGGATCAATAAATCCTTCTACGCCAGTCTGTATGATGCGAAGCCGACCGACAGCACGGCCTCCCAGTCGTTCCTGTCCTCCATCACGGAGGTCTGAGACAACAGAACGCGGGAGAGGCTGGACCAGCCGCTATCTCTGGACGAGCTGACCAAGGCCCTCGAGTCCTTCGAAAAGAATAAAACTCCCGGAAGCGACGGCTTACCGGTCGAGCTCTATTCCGCTCTGTGGGACTTGATTGGCCAGGACCTGCTGGAGGTGTATGTCAGTATGCTTCGGGCAGGTACCATGAGTGAATCCATGAGGAAAGGCATCATCACCCTCGTCTACAAGTGGAAGGGGGAGAGGGAGGAACTCAAAAATTGGAGACCAATCTCACTGTTGAATGCGGATTACAAAATTCTGTCAAAGGTAATCGTCAACCGGGTCAGGGCTGCTCTGGGGTCGGTGATTCACCCTGACCAAACCTGTGCTGTGCCGGGCAGGAAGATCGCTGAGAGTCTCGCACTCCTCAGGGATACGATCGCCTACGTGCAGGACAGAGGGTTGGACACCTGCCTGATCAGCCTGGACCAGGAGAAAGCCTTTGACAGGATATAACACAGGTATATGAGAGATGTTCTCTCCAAAATGGGCTTTGGGGAGGGAATCTGCAATTGGATCAGACTGCTCTACACCAACATTGTCAGTGCAGTCTCAATCAACGGGTGGGAATCAGATAGCTTCCCAGTCAGATCTGGAGTCAGGCAGGGCTGCCCTCTCTCTCCTGCCTTGTTTGTGTGCTGCATAGAGCCATTTGCCGAGTCCATCAGGAAGGATGCGAGCCTGAGAGGGGTGACTATTCCTGGCAGCGGGGGCCTGCAGGTTAAGGCCTCCCTGTACATGGATGACGTCACCGTTTTCTGCTCGGATCCGCTATCCGTGCGCAGACTCATGTGCATTTGTGACCAGTTCGAACGGGCCTCGTGGGCTAAGGTAAACCGAGGCAAGAGCGAGGCCATGCTCTTCGGGAACTGTGCCGACCAATCCTCGATCCCCTTCACCGTCAGGACCGACCACCTGAAGGTGCTGGGTATTTGGTTCGGAGGGGCTGGGGCGTGTGCCAAGTCTTGGGAGGAGCGTATCAGGAAAGTGAGGCAGAAACTGGGCAGATGGGAACAACGGTCGCTCTCCATCGCGGGAAAAAACCTGGTCATCAGGTGTGAGGCACTGTCATTGCTGTTATACGTGGCACAGGTCTGGTCTATTCCCAGAACCTGTGCCGCTGCAGTCACCCGGGCCATCTTCCAGTTCATATGGAGGTCAAAGATGGACCGGGTCCGAAGGGACTCGCTGTACAAAGATCTGGGCAACGGGGGAAAAAATACACCCAATGCCACCCGCACCCTGATGGCCACCTTTGTATGCGGCTGCATCAAGCTGTGCGTGGATCCCCGGTACGCAAACACCAAGTGTCACTACGTACTGAGGTTCTACCTGTCCCCGGTGTTGCGAAGGATGGGCCTGGCCTCGCTGCCGCGGAACGCTCTGAGTAGTTGGACCGTTCCGTATCACCTGTCCTTCGTGGAGAAGTTTATGAAGAAAAACACCTTTGACCACAAGTCCATCAGGAAGTGGTCAGCACGTAGTGTCCTTGAGACCCTTCGGGAAAAGGAAAGGGCGGATCCTACCGAGCGGTTCGCTGAGCAGACTGTCAAAGCCATTTGGCAGAATGCCTCATCGCCAGAACTTTCCAACAAGCACCAAGACATGGCTTGGTTGGTGGTGAGAAGGGCTCTGCCTGTGAGATCCTTTATGCATGCCCGGACTCTCAGCCGCACCGCATGCTGCCCTCGAAGTGGCTGCGGGGAGGACGAGACTGTCACACACCTCCTTCTGGAATGTGCCTATGCAGAGGAAGTCTGGAGAGGAATGCAGTGGTGTTTGTCGAGGTTCGTCCCGAGCAGCGCCGTGACGCGGGACTCCGTGCTCTACGGTCTGTTCCCCGGGACGCACACCGAGACGAACATCAACTGTGCCTGGAGGATCATCAACTCGGTGAAGGACGCTCTCTGGGTGGTCCGAAACCTGCTGATCTTCCAGCTGAAGGAGTTGACCCCGACTGAGTATTGCAGACTGGCACATTCCATGGTCCAGGACTACGTGTTGAGGGACGCGCTGAAGCTTGGGGCAGCTGCCGCCAAGACGCGGTGGGGAAAGACCACTGTGTAAAGTCTGCCTGCCTAACGAAGAACAGGGGGCCCATGCAGTCATTTGGGCTCTGCCTACACGTCAGCTAATTATATGGGCATATGATTGAAAAATGTACAGACCTGTATAAAAATGATAAATTCTGATCTCTGTATGTACATGTTTACATATGTATGGCATGACCAATTGTACAGACCATCAAATTATTTTATGAATAAAGTATATTTTTGAAATAAAAAAAAAGTCTGTGTGGAGTTTGCACATTCTCCCAGAGTCTGAGCGGGTTTCCTCCGGGTGCTCCGGTTTCCTCCCACAGTCCAAAGATGTGCAGGTCAGGTGAATTGGTCATGCTAAATTGCCCGTAGTGTTAGGTGCATCATTCAGAGGGGAATGAGTCTGGGTGGGTTACTCTTTGGACAGTTATTGTGGATTTGTTGGGCCGAAGGGCCTGTTTCCACACTGTAAAAAGAAAGCTGGAATTGCTCAGCAGGTTTGGTAGCATCTATGAAGAGAAATCAGAGTTAACATTTTGGATCCAGTGGCACTTCCTCTGACCAGTTCTGAGAAAGGGTCACTCGACCTTAAATGTTAACTATGGTTTCACTGCACAGATGCTGCCAAGACTGCATGTACTTACCAGCTCCTTTAGTTTACATAATACAGGGCCCAGAATATTGATGTATCTAGGTTCTAGCTAAAATAAATGTGTGGCTCTCTGATGATTTCTAAACCGGTTTCTGGTGTAACTCTTGGCCTGGATTATTTAACAAATGATTTCCAATAGTAGAATCTTACCTAACAGTGGATGTATTTTTTGGAGGCTTGTTGGTACGGGCTGGTTGAGCATGAGTGGTGCACTGCCAGCTGTGAATGGCCGATGAGCTGTGTTGTTTGATACCATCCACCAGTCATTGCGAATTAAGGCCTACCTTACCTGGTATCACACAATGACACTATTGAGTAATGTTATTTATGAGTTGCAGTGCTGGTGTGATTTCTCCAAGCATCCATGACAGTATCTCTCCATCTGTTTAATTATCTTTTATCCACTTTTCCATCTACTAATTCAAGTCTGTCTACTCACTTACTATTTGTAACATCGTGTACTTCCTCCAGTAAGTCTCTTGTTCCCTTTATTTGTCTAGCCATCCATCAAACCTTTTCGCCATTTTAGTATTGCCCATCAGCCAAATTCCAGTCCACTTGGTTCATCTTGTCCACTGCAATATCCAGTTGGAATTCACCTGAGCTCCCTCATGTTTCCTCGCGTTCAGAGCTGACATTTCAGGTGAGGTTAATTTGGGTGAAATAACAAAGATGTATCCCAATAGCATTCTGCAATTTCAGGAAGAGAGAAATAACTTTCTTGCCCTGAAATACGAAGCAACACTGTCAGTCATCCATGGCTTAAAACTCTTGCCCTGCCAAGTGTCTGATACAATATTTCCCTTTAATTAACGTGTCTTGTCCTGTCTGACTGGCTCCTGTCTCTTCTCATGTAAAAAACAGCTTCTTATTAAAACTGCTTACAGTTTACTTGATTGACAGCTCGTTCCTTGCAGTTGAACCTTTCTGATGCTCCATTACCAGACACTTAGGGCATTGTTTGGTTTCATGCAGCGCCTGAGGGATACTGTTTAATAACACAGGCTATGTATTCTTTTCCAAATTATAAGACACCCAGGTAATATTAAATGGTACACTCATCGCGATTAGCTAAAGCTTTTCATGTTTTCCCAGTTTTCTTGATCTGACGGAAACACAGAGCTCAAACCTGGCGGTCAGACACTCCTGTCAGGTTTTTGGAGATAGGTGTGTGATGTAGGCGAGGGTGCCTCCGGGAGAGTTGGCTTTGAAATTGTTTCAGTCTTATTACAGACCGAGGACACTTGACAATGGGTTCTATTCACTCGATATGTACTGAACCACAGGGTCTGGAGTCTGCTAAGCAAGGCATCTGGCTCTGTGCTCTTGTATCAGAGAGCTGATGGCCAATGTGAAAGGCAGTTTCTCATCCTCTGGCCTAGTCAGTGAGGATGTGTCCAGCTGGACTTTCAGTGAGGACAGGATGAAAGTTAGTTACTATGGCCTTAATGGGTGAATATTTCACCATACTCACTCGCTCGGCCAGCCCTTATTACCCATCCCTCATTGCGCACTTAAGAGTTAACCACATTGCATACAGTCACACATAGGCCAGACCAGGTCAGGACAGCAGTTTCCTTCCCTAAAGAACATTAGTGAACCAGGTGGCTTTTTTCACAATTCACAATGGTTATCATTGAATTCAAATTCCACCATCTGCCCGATGGGATTCGATTCCATGTTCCCAAGGACATTACCTGGGTCTCTGGATTAAATGTTTGGTGATAATACCATTAGGCCATTGCCAAATTTCATTGGAGAGCAGCTGATTCCAGCTGGCTGACATTTGGGAACCGCTGTGGGTGTCCTTGTTACAGAAAGGCTTTAGTAGGTAAAGGAACAGCAGCAGCATTGCCTTTGAGTCTGCGTACCGCTACCATGGAGATGAAGCAGTGTCCTAACAAGTGATAGGGCCATTTCATTACTGTTGCTCTCCTCTCTTCCCCCATCCTGCTGTTTCAGGGCAGGCAACAGTGCTTGGGGGGTTGGAAAGGAGCGACTCATCGGGAGAAAGTCAGTGTGAAGGAAGGAGGAGCACCATCTGCATGCTATCAACAGCTTGCTCCTCATGTCAGATTGCAGCACGAGGGTATGTCAGCTGTTGAGAAAGGCACAAAGCAGGAACACGGTATTATCTTGAAAGTTCTGATATCAGCTACAACTCATACTGTCGACACCCAGTGCCAAGATGCAGTGAATCAAGAGGGCTCAGGAGATGCATGTGCTCAGTTGACCCACTATTTCTATTTTATTACCATCTGCTGTATGCCAACCTGCCATTGAAAAGGAAGGGCAGGATATTGGCAAGTGTTGAGGTGATGTACCTGTCATAACTGAGTTGCTGGAGGAATATGGAGCATGAGGTGAGTGGAGGCTTGCAGCAATAGTAGATATCTGAGGGTGATGTAGAGCATCTCTGAATGTTGGATATGTATTCTGAGTGCCAGGTATTGCTTCTGGGCTGAATGTTGGAGGTGTAATCAGCCATGTTGAATAGTTGCTGTAATAGTGAGAAGGAGATATTGTGTAAAGTTGCATTTGCCAATGTTGACCATTTCTTGAAAGTCATTAGACTGCTTGTCCTCTTGCAGAACCAAGAACCCTTGGCTCCACCCACTCCTCTCTTAGGGTGGTCTTTGAGGTTCTCCTCATTGTCTCAGGGCAGTAGATTACCCTAATCTCCTACCCACCTGTGCCAGTAATGCCTCCAATGCCCCATCTCTGGATCTCTGAATCTGCCTTTGCAAGAATTTTCAATGCACTCTTCTTTTTGTGCAGCTTCTGGTTAGGAGACTGCCTTCCTTTAAGAAAGAACAAGTGACCAATGCCATGCGATACCTGGGCCTCCTGTTGTGTGTGGAGCGCAAACCAGATGAGAGTGGGAGGCCAGTGCTCGCATTGCTACAATTGTCAGTAAGATCATTTGAATGAGATAAATTAACAAATACTGTCTTACACCCTTGTGCATGTGATGGCAGAACATGAACCATAGACCTCCCCACCCAAATATTGAAGGACATGAATTTTGTGCTCCGTCAGTGCTATTACTGATGTCAATTGGTTGGCCAATAATTCAGGTACAAACAAACATACAAACAAAGAACAAGAGCCACTCAGTACTCCATGCCTGTTCCACCAATCAATAAGATCGTGAAGAGTTTTTGCCCAAAGTGTAGACTCTCCTGCTCCTCGGATGCAACCTGACCTGTTATGCTTTTCCAGTGCCACTCTTTTCGACTCTGAATCTCCAGCATCTGCAGTCCTCACTTTCTCCCAGTTCCTGATCTGATCTTAACCTCACTCTACTTTCCTTCATAACCCCAGTCATTGTTCATCCCCTTGGTCATCAAAAATCGATCTCGTTCTGCCACTTGGGGAAGGGAATTCCAAAGACACATAACCGTCTGAGAAGGAGAAAACACCTCATCTCTGTCTTAAATGGGCTAGCCCTTATTTTCAAACCATGACCCTGAATTCTCCCACTACAGGAAACATTTTTTAGTCATCCACTTGGTCAAGTTCCTTCAGGATCTTATATGATTCAATTAAGTCACCTGCGATTCTTCGAAACTCCAAAGGATACAGGTCTAGTCTTTACCCGTAAGGCAATCTACTCATTCTACATATTAGTGTAGTAAACCTTCTCTGGACTGCTTTCAACACATTGACATCCTTCCGTAAGTATGGTGACCAGATCCGTACACAGTAACGTACTCCAGATGTGATCTCACCAATGCTCTGAAACATAGCCTCCCTTGTCTTGCATTCAGTTCCTCTCGTGTGATATCAGTTAGCTACAGCAGCCTCTGAAACCTGTCGGCTTGGAATCTCATCAACACATGTGCGCCTACAGGATAAATGTACAACTGTAAGAAATTAAGGGGTTAATTTTAGCTTTCACTAATGGCCAGAAACATGGCAGTATCCTTCTTGGACAATCGAGCAGTATGTGTAACACAAACTTGAACCATTCGGATTGGTGGTGAAAGTTATAATTTATTCCAAAGTCTGTGGAAGAGAGAGGAAGCAAGTTCACTGCAGTGGTGATGTCTCTGATGTTTCGTCACTTGCAGAAAACTTCCCTTTGGAGCATTGGCCAAATACGAAACAATGGCGCTGTTAATTGGGAACCATTTGGCAGATCTTTCGTATAGAACAGTGAAGAGGAGTTCTGATAAAATTAAGAGTGAGACAAGTTAAGGCACAATGTGGTTGAGAGACTAGGGGCGAAAGAACAATCTTTCTCTAGTATACTGCCCAGAGTATCGCATTACTGTCGAATCAAAGCCCAGCTGCAGTCTATGCCTCCAGGATGGGAGGTAAGAAACATAGAGGTGAAAATAGAAGAAAATTACAAAGTAATAGCCACAAGCAGCAAGCACACTGGCAAATGTTTCACTTTTTCTTTGTGTACATTATTTAAAGGAGAGATGAATATTGATTGTGCCTATTGCTTGTTGCAAAAGTAATGAAAGCTTGTGCTGCAGACACTCTGGCCCTCACCAAATGCACACCATCCTGACTTGGAAATATATATCACTGTTTCTTACGTATCACTGGGTCAAAGTCCTGGAGTTTCCTACTTAACACCATTGTGGGGCTACCGAGAGCAAACGGATTCAAGAAGGCAGCTCAACACCACACTCACACTCCTTGGAATTCATATGAAAATATTAGTTGTGTGAAGGTTACTTGAGAAGATTTGAGCTCACTCGCCTAATAGTCTGCCTGAAATTTCCTAGTGGAATTGGAAGAAAATTGCAAAAGATGGCAAGATATTTTGTTGCAACGTAACATGCTCTGTTAAAGCTTCAGCATGCTTGAACTGAGACTTCCAGCCGTACGTTAGTGTGTGTTAAATATCCAGGAGTCTCCTCATTTCCCCTCCTTTCTTGCTCAGCCGACTGACCCTCACATCACATTTGCTGTTCTATAATGTGTCTTTGTAAACTGCTTCAGCCCCCTTGAGCCCTTTGAAGACTGCAGCAGTGTTCATGCATTGAGAAGCAACTTATATGTTTAACCAGAGTGGCGTCAGTTACCCAGACTCAAATATCTGCCAATGTTTTTACATTTGCCTTCTCTCTGTAGGTACTCAGTGCTTTGGCAATGAGGTTAGAAAGGAACTGTCTCTAGGCTTCTGCTAATTCTCTACTGTAACTGCAAGGATACATTTCAAGTCCAGCTCCCTCTGTATAATACTTCTGACCTCTATCCGTCTCTATGAACAGTTTGAGTTGTTTCTGTTGGTATTTATAGACCATTGGTTTGTGGCCAGAAAGCCTTATTTTTCGACTTGAACTTGAACTAAATGGCTTGTTAGTTAAGAGACAATAACATTGCTGGGTGTGTGAAGTCTCACATAACCCAGACCAGGTAAAGATGCTGTGTCAACTTGGAAAATAACTCATTCCTTCTTCATGATGTCAAAAAGTGCTGAAGCACTTAATACAGCATATGTTATGATCCCAGTTAACAGCAAGGCAGTGTCACTGAAGAGGATTTTAACTTTCCAAATATGGACTGGGACTGCCATAGTGTTAATGGTTTCGATGGAGAGGAATTTGTTAAGTGTGTACAAGAAAATTTCTGATTCAGTATGTCATTGTATCTACTAGAGAAGGTGCAAATCTTGACCTAGTCTTGGGAAGTAAGACAGGGCAGGTGACTGAGGTGTCAGTGGGGGAGCACTTTGGGGCCTGCGACCATAATTCTATTAGTTTAAAATAGTGATGGAAAAGGATAGACCAGATCTAAAAGTTGAAATTCTAGATTGGAGGGAGGCCAATTTTGACAGTATGAGGCAAGAACTTTCAAAAGCTGATTGGGCACAGATGTTCGCAGGTAAAGGGACAGCTAGAAAATGAGAAGCCTTCAAAAATGAGATAATGAGAGTCCAGAGAAAGTATATACCTGTTAGGGTAAAAGGAAAGGTTGGTAGGTATAGGGACTGCTGGATGACTTAAGAAACTGAGGGTTTGGTTAAGAAAAAGAAGGAAGCATATGTCAGGTATAGACATGATAGATCAAGTGAATCCTTAGAAGAGTATAAAGGCAGTAGGAGTATACTTAACAGAAAAATCAGGAGGGCAAAAAGGGGACATGAGATAGCTTTGGCAAAGAGAGTTAAGGAGAATCCAAAGGGTTTTTACAAATACATTAAGGACAAAAGGGTATCTAGGGAGAGAATGGGGCCCCTCAAAAATCAGCAAGGTTGCCTTTGTATGAAGCTGCAGGAGATGGGGAGATACTAAACAAATATTTTGCATCAGTATTTGCTGTCATCCAAGATGGCCGTCCAGTATATAACCACAAACCCATTTACCCTCCTATTGCTCTGTTCTGAAACTTTATCATCTCAGTTGCCTTTATTGGGAACTGAATGACTTCTTTTCCACTTCTAGCCATCTGAATCTTTTGTATTTTTCCATACTAATTCTTCTTCCTAATCGTTTTTCTTTCCCCAGGCAAATCTTCCAGCGCTGTTGAGTATGACAGAGCAAGCAAGTGAAACAGATTCTAAAAGAGAAGAGCTGTCACCAGTTGGCTGAAGGGTCACCTTCAGCTCATTCTTTTCACATTATCCTCCTTCTCATCCCACACATGATCATCCTCTTCCTGTTGATGCTGAGGAAGAAGGATATGAGTGTGCAACACCCCACTGAATATGATACGTGTGAGTCAGCAATACTGCAGCGATTCCTGGTTTCATGCTCAGTAAACCACACAGTGATTAATCAGACCCCTGAACTCCACCCCCACACACACATCCTGCAAAATGGAGTGTCTCCCCATCAGATCCTTTGTCTTTTCTTCTTCACGTGAGAGATTTCCCTCCCAATCCCAGCAGCCCATCTCTCCCATTGTATAGTTTGCAGTTTTCTCCTGCAGAAAGAGAAAAAAGAGAACTGATGGATTTATGTCAGATGTCTTCTGACAGCCAATGGGAGGGCAGTGAGAGGCGATCTGGGGTGTGGATGTCGATGACGCGATGTAACTGGCTGGACACAGTGCCTTGTGTAATGCACTGTAGTTACTGCGCTGGGATGTCCAAATTCACCTCAGTCAGAAGGACAAGACAGTCCCTTTCCTGTTTGTTATCCCCCTGGAAAGTGCACACATGTACATCAGATGGAGATAAGATGAAGCTAGTTGAATATTATGTTGGCAATCACGATGTGTTACATATGGTCATGATGCCCAGTTGAAGAATGAGTCAGGTAAGAAAGTTAGCAGAAAAAGTGCTTGAACAAAATTTATCTCTTGCTATGGAATACGACACTTCACTGATAACACTTAGAATGGACAACAAAGAAATAGGATAGTCCCCTACATAGTCATTATTTATACAAGCTTCTCCCATCATAATTCATTCAAAACTAATTTACCCTTCTCTCCATTTCTTCCTCATGCATTTATCTAGCTTAATCCTAAGTGCATTTATGCTGCTCACCTGAACTCATGTCTTTGGCAGCAAGTTTATTCCAATCACTTTCTGTGAGACAGGATTTATGTTTATTTGGAGTTTGATTAGAGATAGTCAGCATGGTTTTGTGAGGGGCAGATCATGCCTCAGAAACCTTATTGAACTCTTTGAGGATATGATGAAACAGGTTGATGAAGGTAGAGCAGTAGATGTGGTGTACATGGATTTTAGGAAGGCATTTGATAAGGTTCCCCGTGGTAGGCTCATTCAGAAAGTAAGGAGGCATGGGCTCCAGGGAAATCTGGCTGTTGGGATACAGAATTTGCTGATACATAGAAGACAGAGGGTGGTGGTTTGAGAAAAGTATTCAGGCTGGAGGTCTTTGACCAGTAGCATTCTGCAGGGATCTGTTCTGGGACCTCTGCTCTTTGTGATTTTTATAAATGACTTTGATGAGGAAGTGGAAGGGTGGGTTTGTAAGTTTGCTGATGACATGAAGGTTGGTGGAGTTGTGGATAGTGGGAAAAGCTGTTGTAGGTTGCAACGGGAAATTGATAGGATGCAGAACTGGGCCGATAAATGACAGATGGAGTTCAACCTGGAAAAATGTGAAGTGATTCACTTTGGAAGGTCAAATTTGAATGCAGAATACAGGATTAAAGGCAGGATTCTTGGCAGTGTGGAGGAATAGAGGAGGCTTGGTGTCCGTGTCCATAGATCCTTCAAAGTTGTCACCCAAGTTGATATGGTCGCTAAAAAAGGCATATGGTGTGTTGGCTTTCATTAGCAGAGGGATTGAATTTAAGAGTAATGAGGTTATGCTGCAGTTCTACAGAGTCCTAGTTAGATGACACTTGGAATATTGTGTTCAGTTCAGGTCCCTTCATTTTCAGAAAGATGTGGAAGCTTTTGAGAGAGTACTTAGGAGATTTACCAGGATGTTGCTGGACTGCAGGGCATGTCTTATGAAGCAAGGTTGAAGGAGCTAGGGCTTTCCTCACTGGAGTGAAGAAGGATGAGAGATGATTTGATAGAGGTGTACAAAATGAAGAGAGGCATAGATAGAGTGGATATACAGAAACTTTTTCTTATGGCGGAAATGTCTATCGGGGGAGGCATAATTTTAAGGTGATTGGAAGAAGGTATGGGGAGATGTCAAAGGCAGGTTCTTTACTCAGAGAGTGGTGGGTGCATTGAATGCACTGTCAGCAATGGTAGTCGAGTCAGATACACTGGGGACATGTAAGTGACTCTTGGATAGGCACATGGAAGTTAATAGAATGAAGGGGATGTAGGTTAGTCTGATCTTAGAGTAGAATACAAGGCCAGCACAACACTGAGAGCTGCAGAGGCCTGTACTGTGCTGTACTGTTCTATGTTTTATGTTTTTACCATTTCTAAAACACACCATAAGTATCCTGGGGTTACTATTCACCAAACCTGAACTAGACCCATTATAAAAATGCAAAGGCAGGCCAGACTTTGGGAATTCTGAGTCCGACAACTCACCTCCTGAATCCCCAAAGCTTGTTCATGATCTATGAGGTGCAAATCAGGAATGCGATGGAATATTCTCTGTTTGCCTGGTGAGTGCAGTACTGACAATAGGAGAAAGTGAGGTCTGCAGATGCTGGAGATCAAAGTTGAAACTTTATTGCTGGAACAGCACAGCAGGTCAGGCAGCATCCAGGGAACAGGAGATTCGACGTTTCGGGCACAGGCCCTTCTTCAGGAAGATTCCTGAAGAAGGGCCTGTGCCCGAAACGTCGAATCTCCTGTTCCCTGGATGCTGCCTGACCTGCTGTGCTGTTCCAGCAATAAAGTTTCAACAGTACTGACAATACTCAAGAAACTAAACAGCTGGGGGAGGTGTTGACCAAGTTGGTTGAAACTGAAAGGACGTCAATGTGAGATTGGATCTGAGGCAGGTGGTGAAGCAACCAACGAGAGGGAAGAAAAAAAACTGCTTGACATTTTCCTCATCCATCTGCCTGACACAGATGCATTTCCCATAATGATATTGGCAGGAGTGACCACCACACAGTCCTGTGGAGACAAAATCCTGTATTTACATTGGGGCTATTGTTGTTAGCATCAACATTGTGCTAAATTTGATACATTTTGAACAAATGCAGCAACTCATAACTAGGCATCCATGAAGTGCCGTGGTACAAAAACAGAAATTGCTGGAAAAACGCGGCAAGCCTGGCAGCATCTGTGGATAGAAAGCAGAGTTAACATTTCAGGTCCAATGACACTTCTTCAGGACACAGTACTGTGGTATGTCAGCAACAACAGACCTAGAGTAGCCCACAATCTGTAACCTCATGTTCCACCATACCCTGGCTCAGGTATTTGAGTCTTGGTGCTGCTGATCATTTGACATGTTCAATGCATGTTTCCTCTATGTCATGGAGTGAGTGAAATTTGGAAGTCAGGACTGGTTAATTGGCTATCATTGAAATCCCAGAATATGTCCTAACTGGAAATATTCCCAGGCTACTTTCAGCTCTCTGATGATTCATTGGAAGTTTCTGCAAGTATTTTTTGATGGATATAATTCATTTCAGGTGTGAAACTGTCAAGTTCAGTAGCACCTTAGCAATGAAAAAAGCATTGTCAATCATCTTTTATTTTATTGTCTGATTGAAAGCTGAAACATGTACTCTGGTACTCAAATCACACTGCATATGCTAAGTCATAATCTTCAACATATAGACACACCATTACCATTAGATGGGGTGCTCGGATGGTGCCCCTTTCCTTCTCTACGCTGAGTTTTGAAACGAGACTCCTTGTCCAATCAATGATGTTTAACTGGTTACGTAGTGTAATCAAAAAAGACACAGTCAGATGAGGTGCCTCGAGTTTTAAAAGGAAATGAAGGCACTGCTGCCTCACAGCGCCAGAGACCCGGGTTCAATTCCCGCCTCAGGCGACTGACTGTGTGGAGTTTGCACGTTCTCCCCGTGTCTGTGTGGGTTTCCTCCAGGTGCTCCGGTTTCCTCACACAGTCCAAAGATGTGCAGGTCAGGTGAATTGGCCATACTAAATTGCCCATAGTGTTAGGTAAGGGGTAAATGTAGGGGTATGGGTGGGTTGCGCTTTGGCGGGTCGGTGTGGACTTGTTGGGTCGAAGGGCCTGTTTCCACACTGTAATGTAATCTAATCATAATCTAAAAACCATACCCACTCTTGTTAAGCATTCAAAGGTCATAGGTTACTGAGAAAAGAGGGTGGATTAAGCAAGTTTGGGTCCAATAAAACTAAAGCAGGATAGGACTGTTGAAGGTTGATAGTTCAACTGTCTGGCCTTCACCTGGGATCCTGCTAGTCTGGAAAGAGACAGAGAAAACACAGATTCGTGTCATATATTGCTTGTGTGTCAAACTGGGAAGTAAATAGTTGGCTTGTCACATGTTCTTCTCCCTCTAACTGACCAGTGATGCAGACATGGTCGTGGCTAGTGTAATTCAGTTGCTAGGCATACATGATGAGATCATGTCTGAAAACATTTGTTTCATAGTCAAAGCCCCAGTGTCCAAATGATTATGTATGATGAAAACAAAAAATATTGGAAATCACAATGGATCAGGCAGCATCCATACAGAGAGAGCAAGCTAACATTTTAGGATTAAAGTTAAAAATCACACAACACCAGGTTATAGTCCAACACTATCACCTGATGAGCGTCGCTCCAAAAGCTAGTGTGCTTCCAATTAAACCTGTTGATTAATAACCTGGTGTTGTGTGAGTTTTAACTTTGTACACCCCAGTCCAACACCGGCATCTCCGAATCATTTTAGGTTTAGATGACTTCACCAGAGCTCATCTAAACTCGAAATGTTAGCTTGCTCTCTCTCCATGGATGCTGACTGATCAGCTGTGGTTTCCAGCGTTTTTTGTTCTCAGAACAGATTCTAGCATTTGCAGTAATTAGCTCCTGATATGTATCATTGTTTGTTTCCTCGTAACCCAGACATTTTGATTAGATTAGATTCCCTACAGTATGGAAACAGGCTCTTTGGCCCAACAATTCCACACCGACCCTCTGAGTGTAACCAACCCAGACCCATTCCCCTACCCTATACTGTATTTACCCCTGACTAATGAACCTAACACTGTGGGCAATCTACCATGGCCAATTCACCTGACCTGCACATCTTTAGATTGTGGGAGGAAACCGGAGCACCCGGAGAAAACCCATGCAGACTTTCGCCTGAGGTGGGAATTGAACCCGAGTCCCTGGTGCTGTGAGGCAGCAGTGCTAACCACTGAGCCATCGTGCCACACATGGTTTTGTCTCATGGTGTAGGGAATGCTTCCTGTTCTGTCAAGGTATAAGATGTGTGAGTGCAGTTCTAGGTGTTGTTATCCAATATGCGTGATCAGACAGCTAGTTTATCACACTTCTAGAGCTCTTATGGACATGCCTTATAGAGACATTAGCAGCGACTTGGGCATGAGGAGAAACTATCTGATTACATTTTGATTGAGCAATCATGATTGAAACAGATCACAAGCTGTTGATAACCTTGTTAAAGAAAAAGAGAATTTGGATACTTGATTCCCAGGCTCCAGACACCCTGTTTCCAATTGACACAATACAGGGGAAACACCAGACAATGACTGATGTTCTGCCAAGAATTCCCATCAAACCCCCAAGCAAGGAAGGCAAGCATTTGTTCTAGCAGTTGAGATCTGTGTGGAATTCACCACTTAATATTTTACCAAAGCTGCAGGATTTTGTGAGGCTCAGTTATGTGATGAAAAATGTGCACAGTTCCATACATGGTCATTAAGGATAACTAAGGATATCCTCAAGAAGATTCACCAGGAGCATCTCGATACATCCAAGTGTTGGACCAGGTTACTACAATTTTTTTTTTAATCAAGGCTTGAACTGTCGCATTCTCCTGAAAACATAACTTGCACCTGCACCACTTGTACATCATTTCGACAGAAGCAGAAAGAACATCCTCGAACCTGTTTTTGTTCCTGCTGGGCCTTTGGAATGACCTTAAGTCCTCCTTGAGTTCATGAGGACAGTTTTCTTCATTGTGATTGGCAATTATTCCCATTGAATCTAAGTACAGAAACACAACTGACCCACCTCAGAGGCTGTAATAACCACTTTGAAAACTGTTTTCTATTCATGGAATTCCAGATGTGGATCTCACGAGCTATCACTGCCTATTTCCAAGCCTTTGCAGCGTCATATGGTTAGAAACAGAAAGAGAGCATGATCTGGACTGTGAGGGACTTAGTGCAAAACACTAATCTTCAACCAGGCGTCTCTACCTACTGTCCAAAACAACTTTACCTGATGCCAACTGTTGATGGACTGAAGACAGTGACCCAACATTCCTCTATTCCCCAGGTTATAACACTATTGAACAATTATGGCTGAAGAAGGAATGTTACAGGATGGACCAAGCTCCCCATTGGACCAGCAACAGTGTTCATACATACTGGAAACTGGATCCCAAGTGGGGATCTGGGCTCAGCAATACATGGGTATAGTACTGGCGAAGTTACAGCAGTAGAGACCATTCCTTTTCTGCACACCAAATAGTCTTCTTCAAAGGAACAGGTGTGATTTAATTTTGTTAAAGGATAATCCAATAGCTGGAAAGTTTCTCTACGCAGACTATCAGGGGGTTGCTGTGGTGACTGAGCTGAATATGACTGAGGCAAGGCTGAAAATCCTCAGCATCATAATGCACTGATCCGCCACAACCTGCGAGAGAACAAATACATGTTTCAGGAAATTAGAGAAAGTATTCCACAGTGCACCATGTCTCAGTGGTTAGCGCTGCTGCCTCACAGTGCCAGGGACCAGGGTTTGATTCCAGCCTTAGAAAACTGTCTGTGTGGAGTTTGCATGTTCTCCCTGTGTCTGTGTGGGTTTCCAATGAGTGCTCCAGTTTACCCCCACAGTCCGAGGATGTGCAATTTAGATGGGTTGGCCATGCTAAATTATCCACAATGTGCAGTAATGTGTAGGTTAGGTGCATTAGCCTTGGAAATGTAGGATTACAGGGATAGGGAGAGGGATGGGTCTGGGTGGGATGTTGTTCGGAGGATTGGTGTGGAATTGTTGGGCTCAATGGCCCGTTTCCACACACTGTGGGGTCCTGTATAATGGAGTATTCTATATAATATCCCATCTTTTCTATACGCAGGCTGAGAATAGTGTGGATAGAGATCTTGGTTGGTGGATGGTGATGGTGGGAGTGAGGATAATGTTCAATGTTAAATATTAATAGAAATGTTAATGATAATGACTTAAAAGGGATTGCGTGAAGACGAAGTTGGGAGTATAATGATTAAGCTAATGACTAACATACATCCATTAGTGACACCTACTAAGGTAAGGCTACACTTGGAACTAGAATGGAGTCTATAATTTTGTATGAATTCTCTTTCCCTCATAGTGATGTATATAGTATAATAATAGTAAATAAACTATTGTTATTCACCAGTACAAGGACAGAATTGCCTCTCTGTATCTTTGGTATGATCTTACAACACTCCACTTCCTTCCCATCAATTTACTCACACTGACTGCAAAGATGAGCAAGAAGAATCAAATCTTTTCTTTGCTGCAGCCCCTTGTGCTGAGCACTTGATCAGGTTTACCACAGGCCAAGATGATAACAGACCCAATAATTGCAGTGATGTCCCGTGAGTGTGCCATGTTCAGACTGGCCAATAAAAATTCCTCCTTCAGTTGTCATAATTAGAGTGAAATTCATTCCTTTGAATGTGAAGAGAAGGGTAATAAAAGGGTCTGACCAACAATTACTTTGTCCAGGTGTCTGCTTCTGCTCCTTTGTTACAAAGCTGGCTTAAAGCACTTCTCCTTGAACATTAACCCAAACCCATTAGGGTGGGGAGGGGAAGCTTGGGCACTGGGGTAAGCAGCTTTGTCTGAATGTTTTGCACTGAAGGTCCCTAGTTTTGCATCCCATCGCCTCCCTCTTCATCACACCAATGCAACACTTCCTCTATGTTATTCTATGAAACACTTTCCCAGTCTTACTCAGCTCCATCAGGTCATAAAGTCACAGTTGAAAAGTGTGGTGCTGGAAAAGCACAGCAGGTCAGGCTGCATCCGAGGAGCAGGAAAATCAACATTTCATGCATAAGCCCTTTGTCAGGAATGTTGGGAAGGGATGGGGGTGCTGAGAGATAGATAGGAAGGTGGGAGTGGGGGTAGGATGCAGGGGAGAAGGTAGCTGGGAAGGTGGTAGGTAAATGCAGCTGGGGGCTGATGGTGATGGGTCGGAGGGCATGGCGGAGTAAATAGTGGGGAAAGAAGATGGGCAGGTAGGACAGGTCAAGAGGGCGGTGCTGAGTTAGATCTGGGATGAGGTGGGGGGAGGGGAGATGAGGAAACTAGTGAAGTTGACATTGATGCCTTGGAGGGTCCCAAGGCAGAAGATGAGGCGTTCTTTCTCCTGTCAACGGGTGGCTTGGATTTGGTGGTGGAGGAGGCCCAGGATCTGCATGCCCTTGGTGGAGTGGGAGGGGGAGTTGAAGTGGCCGGCTGCAGAGCAGTGCGGTTGTTTGGTGCATGTGTCCCAGAGATGTTCCCTGAAACGGTCTGCGAGTTGGCGCCCTGTCTCCCCAATGTAGAGGACACCACATGGAGAGCGACGGACACAGTAGATGAGGTGTTTGGATGTGTAGGAAAATCTCTACCGGATGTGGAAGGATCCTTTGGGGCCTTGGATGAGTTGAGGGGGGAGGTGTGGGCGCAGGTTTTAGACCTCTTGTGGCGGCTGGGAGTGGACCTAACGAGAGTGTTACGGAGGGAATGGTCTCTGCAGAATGCTGATAGAGATGGGAAGGGAAATATATCTCTGGTGGTGCGGTCTGACTGTAGGTGGTGGAAATGGCAGAGGATGATGGGATGTATCTGGTGGTTGGTGGGGTAGACGTTAAGAACCAGGAGTGTTATATCTTTGTTGTGGTTGGAGGGGTGGGGTTCAAGGGCGGAGGTGCGGAAAATGGAGGAGATGTGCTGGAGGGCTTCGTTGTTCACATGGAAGGGAAAATTGCAGTCCTTGACCTCACTAGTTTCCTGATCTTCTCTGCCCACACCTCATCCCAGATCCAACCCTCCAACTTGACACTGGTCTCCTACCTGTCCATCTTACTGCCCACCTATACACCTTCAACCTATCACAATCACCTCCCCCCCACCTGCTTCTACTTATCGCCTACCGAGTTACCTTCCGGCCCCACCCCCAGCCCCACCATCCTATTTATCTGTCAGCCCCCCCTCCCCTTTCATATTCCTGATGAAGGGCTTAAGCCTGAAACGTTGACTCTCTTGCTCTTCGGATGCTGCCTGACCTGTTGTGCTTTTCCAGCATCACACTTTTCAAATCTGATCTCCAGCATCTACAGCCCTCACTTTCTCTCATAGAGTCCTACAGCATAGAAACAGACCCTTCGGTCCAATCAGTCCATGTGATCCTAATCCCAAACTAAATTAGTTCCACCTGTCCACACATGGACCATATCCCTCCAAACATTTCCTCTTCATGTACTTCTCGAAATGTCTTTTAAACATTGTACCCTCATCCACCACTTCCTCTAGATGTTCATTCTACACATGAACCACTTTCTGTGTGAAAGAAATTACTCCTCACATCATTTTAAATGTTTCTCCTCTCACCTCAAAAATATGCCTCCTCGTCTTGTTATCCCACACCCTAGGGAAAAGATACCAGACCTTCACCGTATCCATGCCCCTCATGAATGTATATACCTCTATAAGGTCCCCCCTCAATCTCCTATACTCCAATAAGAATAGTCCCAACCTGTCCACCTTCTCCTTATAACTTAAACCTTCCATTGCTGGCAACATGCTGGTAAATCTCTTCGAACCCTGTGTGGATCACCTCAATCTTTTTTATGTAGAAATAGCCCTCATTCTGATAATGCATGTGATAATCAACGCTTTTTCTAAAGGGGCTTCCAAACAGCAGCACATTCCTGGAATTGGCAGCTCTTGGCATTTCAAAACAAGGACAACCACTAGGGTGGCAGCACTGAGCTGATGTTTGCTTCTGGCCTTGAATCTCAGCTTTGGGGGGATAAACCCCAAAATCCCACAGAAGGAGTAGACTGGCACTAGCGTTAGCACATTATTTACCACAACAAAGATAAACAAAGACTGGGACTGATTTGAATTTAGTCTAACCTCATTCGCTAATATAAGGCCCCGTATCTGTAGTTGTTATTTGAAATCATTAAGGAAATACTGTGCAGGAAAGTATAAATTGATTGACTACATGGACAGCAGTGATCATCTTACCCTCAAAATGCAGGCCCCAATAAATAATTATGTGGAGTGTACTGAATTAATAAGATGTGAGAAAGTGAGTTTTTCATTGAGACAGGATGCAGGAAGACTTTGGGAATGAGCTCTGTCAGGTAACAAGGATTCTGCTGGTTGTCCATCAAGGAAAGATCTTGATTTTCCATCTCAAGTATTAATAAGGCGCTGCTTCTGTTCCCTGGCTGAAAGATGAAAGCTCCTTTGATCTGTCTCTTCTTCCTCCTTTTCCTGTTGTGTGAAGGGAGAACCAGTCTTAGCTTCTTCATCCTCAACCTCCTCAGCTTTGGATTGTGTTCATCCTTTCAAGGGCAAAATTAGACAGTAAGTAGCAGTAATGTTGGACACTCTATTAGACAGTAAGTAACAGTAATGTTGGACACTCTATTAGACAGTAAGTAACAGTAATATTGTGCACTCTATTAGACAGTAAGTAGCAGTAATGTTGGAGATGGAAATGTGTTGCTGGAAAAGCGCAGCAGGTCAGGCAGCATCCAGGGAACAGGAGAATCGACGTTTCGGGCATTAGCCCTTCTTCAGGAAAGGCCCGAAACGTCGATTCTCCTGTTCCCTGGATGCTGCCTGACCTGCTGCGCTTTTCCAGCAACACATTTCCATCTCTGATCTCCAGCATCTGCAGACCTCATTTTCTCTTCTGCAGTAATGTTGGACACTATTAGACAGTAAGTAACAGTAATGTTGGACACTCTATTAGACAGTAAGTAACAGTAATATTGTACACTCTATTAGGCTGTAGAGCACCCTGTAGGTGGATTTGACTGGATATCTAGAACAAAGTTGCTTCAGGTCTCATTTATCAACAATCACATTGACAAGTTAGTGAGGTAAAGATGTTCACAGCATATGAACAGAATTTATGTTCTCCTTTTGCTGTGTATGATCTGTTTGTTTTACTCAGAAAGAGTTTTATGTTTTCTTACTCTCGAAGTGCAGGTCCCAATAAATAATAAGCAAGCTTTTGTAGGTATTTTTAAATCAACCTGTTCTGAGATATTGATACACATAGTTGGAGGAGGTGGGAACTCCTAGTTTGAAAGGAGGTACACTACCACTGCACCACAAGAACACCCAAGCAAGCATTTGTAAGTTTAAATATGAAGATTATTTATTCTCACTCACATGCTGAAAATTAATTCAACATTTCACTCGATCAACTCGTGCACACATAGAGATTACTTGCAGATTGAGGTATGTTATTGTCGTAAAGTATAATTCTCACAATCTCTTGTGAAAAGTCTATAGTTTCTTAGATAGTGATTGAAGCAAAGAATGTTCAGATGATGCGAGGTTTGTAAGGGTTGAATTTCTTGGAGGTTGGTCTTCAGAAGTTGGAATGGCCTAGAGGAGTCTTTTTTCTTGTCAGATCCCCATTTTCATGGCATTTTTGATAACTACTTCAGCTGCATGAATGATTTGCAGCTGGTTTAATAACTTTCATTTGCAGTTTCTCAGTCTATAAAGTAGCTTCTTGCTGAGTTAAACACAGATTACAAAAATGGTTCCCTCATCCTGTGATTTCCCCAAGTTCAAAGCCCTTTACCCCAAAGTGTTATACAATACAATACAGCTCATGGACAGGCCAATCAGCCCACCAAGCCTGTGCCAATTCCAAATTCCTACTTAGACCTGTTACCTTTTGTCCACTTTTTATTCCCTTGTTCGCCTCCTGTTCATGTATCCAAAATGATACGTCTGTTGTGGGGAAAATCACCACTCTGAGTCAGAATCAGGATTCGAAGACAAAGTTTATTGTACAAAGGAACTGTAGCTCCAGGGAGAGAGAGCCGTCCGGCAGCACGGCTGTCAGCTGCGAGCCTTCTCTCACCCTCCGAGCACATATTATGATATTTCATACATTTCATGGTATAATGGTCCAAATATTGAGTCTTTGTGCAGCATGGTTTGTTTACAGAAAACATTACAGAGTCATCTTCAGTTTCAGAGGAATGCTACAGAGTCATTGTCAGTTTCAGCAGCGACACAGAAGCCCATTGCTGCAGTAATTGGTTGTGATCGTTCTTCCTGAGAAGGAAGACCATTTTCCGTTACTGCAAATCTAAGGTATTAACACTTGTATCCAGGCAATCTCAGGTAGTTAACGTTTCTACTGAAGGTGGTGGCTGGACTCAAACACTTCGGTGGGCAGTAGACATTACTGATGTGTATTCTCTCCCCCAGCAGCCTTAAACCAATTATCTATGTTGGGTCTATTGTGCTGGTATCCTGTTGGCCTCAGGCAGTATCTGTGTATGCTTCACTGTACTTTTCCATGCAATGGCTCAGCGGCCATCTTGTGTCCGTGTGCTCCGTGTCACCATGCCCCATGCCAACTCCCACTTCACGTCTTAAATTATACAACATGCCTACTTCCACCACCTCCACTGGCAGTGTGTTCCAAGCATTCATCACCCTCTGTGTGAAAGATTTTCCCTGGACGTTTCCCATAAACTTTCTCCCTCTCGCCTTGAACCTATGCCTTTTTTAGTTGACCTTTCCACCCTGGGAAAAAGCCTCTGATTACCCACCCTATTTCTGCTTCTCATTATTCTGTAGAACTCTATCAGGTTGATTCCTCCGTCTCCAACTGTCCAGTGAAAGAGTTTATCCAACCTCTCCTCATAAATGAAACCCTCCAAACCAGGCAACGTCCTGGTAAACCCTGGCTACCAGGGAGTCCCAATCAATATGGGGGAAGGTTAAAAATCACCATTCAGGGTGTCCTCCCTGAACACAGCTGTGATATGCTCCCAAACCAGTCATGCAACTTCCCCACCTCTTCTGCTGCCTCCTCTGTCTCATCTAAAATATTGATATCTGGAACATGAAGCTGCCAATCCTATCCCTCTTTCAGCCCCATCTCTGTTGTAACAACACCACCATAATTGCATGTATTAGTCCAGACTCTAAGTTCATCTATTTTACCTGTTATTCTAGTTGTACTGAACCAGATACAATCCAAGCCTCCAGTCCCGCTGATCTCAGCAACCTCTCCCTGACTGCTCATCCTCTTAGTTACACTTGCCTTAGTCTCAAGCTTTTCCCATTGTGTGTATGATAATTATGTGCCCTGTGTTAACGGATCATAGGATAGTAAAACATGCAAAAAAAGCTTTGAGTTTCACCCTGCCTGTTTGGATGAGGGCAACCATCATTATATAATGGCAGGTTGATAGGATTCATTCACATCTGCCTTACATAGTTTGAATTTCAAAGCTCCCTTTTGTCCAGGGTAAAATAAATAAGGTTGGTAGGGATTCAATTGTTTTTTTTTATGGTGATCTATCCTTACATAAAGGAATGTGTGGTTTACCCAGAAAGCTGTAAATGGTCACAGTTAATTAGGTATTTGCTAAAGATTTAGGGCTATCTGAAGCTCAAATGCCAAAGGTCACATGATTTGCAGCAGTCATTTTCATGGTGTGTCTGTGTCTATGTTTTGAAGTATTGACTGGAATATAATGATAGACTGGGACACGACACAGTTGTAATAATTGCTTCCTGCACCGGTGAGTAGTCTTTCTAAAGCAATAATGGTCTGCTCCCTCTTCTTCACAGTTCCATCGAGAAAGCAATAAATTGTGAAGTTCGCTTCAGTGGAACATTGGTGAAGAGAACATTATGACAGAAAGGAGGCAGTTTAGAGCAAAGGAGAGATAGGGATTTAAGAGAAAGAGATTGGAATGGGAGAAGTAAAGTAAAAGTAAAACTCAGAAGGAGCTAGGGAATAGAGAGAAGGGATTAAAGAGATGAGTGAGGCGTATTGACAATGTAGCTTAAAGAGAAAAGGGACAGGCCAAGGAAGAAATAAAGATTAGGAGGAAAACAGTAAGGGCTGAATTTTACCAGAAATTGGCTCAATGTCATTTTTGACAAGATTTGTGCAGGGTTTCTCTCTGCAAATGCTATGGAGTTGTCTCATGCTCTCTTCCTAATTTCAATTTATTCACTGGTTACTGCACTCCTATGGTGCCCTACTCATCCTGTATTCCTACTAACTGTAGGTGGAGATACCGGCTAATGATAGGACATCTAGCATTTTCTGTAAAGCTCAGTCATCCCCAATCAGGCAATGGCAGTGTCATCTGCCCGGAATGGGTCCGTTTATTTGCCCTGGACATATCGGTCAGAGGGGAACAGGTATTCTGCTTTGCTAAAGGGGACCTGGATGTCCTGTGGGAGGAGAGGGTGTGGTCATCATTTATGGGGCGTGCCCAGGATATTGATGACTGACAGGAATCCACAGGGACAAAGGGATACCTGGAGCTGCGAGATACCTGCTTTGACTGGTGGGAATTGTAGCTATGTAGATTCCAATCAGCAGCTGAGAAGGAGAAACATTGATCGGGGAGAAAGGGACAGGAATTAAAGAGAAATGGAAATGACAGACGATGAGGGGAGAAATGAAAGAAAAATAAATTCGAGAGTTATATTTTCTGCGCAATAGAGTGAAGAGTGTGGTGCTGGAAAAGCACAGGAGGTCAGGGAGATTCTGAGGAGCAGGAATATTGACGTTTTTGCATAGATTTTTCTGCTCTTTGGATGCTGCCTGCTGTGCTTTTCCAGCACCACACTCATGACTCTAGTCTCTAGAATCTATAGTCCTCACGTTCACCTCTTTAGGGCAATACTCAATCAGGTTCTTCTGAAACTGAAAAATTAAAATCATTTCTGGCAGAGTGACATGACACATAATCACTTTCTGCCCACTGAGTAATACTGAGTGATACTTCCCAGCAAGATCTGGGAGAGGGGAATAAAAAGGTAAGGATCACCTGGAGAGGGGGCAGTAAACTGGGAAAGTGACCAGGACAGGGGCTGTACACGGGGATAGTGACCAGGATAGGGGGCTGTACACGGGGATAGTGACCGGGAGTGGGGGCTGTACAGGGGGATAGAGACCGGGAGAGGGGGCTGTACACGGGGATAGTGACCGGGAGAGGGGGCTGTACATGGGGATAGAGACCGGGAGAGGGGGCTGTACACGGGGATAGTGACCGGGATAGGGGGCTGTACACGGGGATAGTGACTGGGAGAGGGGGCTGTACATGGGGTTAGTGACCGGGAGAGGGGTCTGTACACAGGGATAGTGACCGGGAGAGGGGACTGTAAACTGGGATAGTGACCGGGAGAGGGGGCTGTACACGGGGATAGTGACCGGGAGAGGGGACTGTAAACTGGGATACTGACCGGGACAGGGGGCTGTACACGGGGATAGTGACCGGGAGAGGGGGCTGTAAACTGGGATAGTGACCGGGAGAGGGGGCTGTACATGGGGATAGTGACTGGGAGAGGGGACTGTACACAGGTATAGTGACCGGGAGAGGGGGCTGTACATGGGGTTAGTGA
Source organism: Chiloscyllium plagiosum (assembly GCF_037043375.1). Classification (NCBI taxonomy): domain Eukaryota; kingdom Metazoa; phylum Chordata; class Chondrichthyes; order Orectolobiformes; family Hemiscylliidae; genus Chiloscyllium; species Chiloscyllium plagiosum. The sequence goes on from NW_028270169.1 coordinate 42,503,118, forward strand.
CCGGGAGAGGGGTCTGTACACAGGGATAGTGACCGGGAGAGGGGACTGTAAACTGGGATAGTGACCGGGAGAGGGGGCTGTACACGGGGATAGTGACCGGGAGAGGGGACTGTAAACTGGGATAGTGACCGGGAGAGGGGGCTGTACACGGGGATAGTGACCGGGAGAGGGGGCTGTACATGGGGTTAGTGACCGGGAGAGGGGACTGTAAACTGGGATAGTGACCGGGAGAGGGGACTGTAAACTGGGATAGTGACCGGGAGAGGATGCTATACTCGGAGATAGTGACCGGGAGAAGGGGCTGTATACATAGATAGTGACAGGGAGAGGGGGCCATACATGGGGATAGTGACTGGGAGAGGGGGCTGTACACGGGGATAGTAACCGGGAGAGGAGGCTGTAAACTGGGATAGTGACCGGGAGAGGAGGCTGTACACGGGGATAGTGACCAGGACAGGGGGCTGTACATGGGGATAGTGACTGGGAAAGGGGGCTGTACACAGGGATAGTGACCGGGAGAGGGGGCTGTACATGGGGATAGTGACCGGGAGTTGGGGCTGTACACAGGGATAGTGACAGGGAGAGAGCGCTATCAACTGGGATAGTGACCGGGAGAGGGGGCTGTACACGGGGATAGTGACCGGGAGAGGGGGCTGTACATGGGGATAATGACCGGGAGAGGGGGCTGTACATGGGTATAGTGACTGGGATAGGGGGCCATACATGGGGATAGTGACTGGGAGAGGGAGCTGTACACAGGGATAGTGACCGGGAGAGGGGGCTGTACATGGGGATAGTGACGGGGAGAGGAGGCTGTACACGGGGATAGTGACCGGGAGAGGGGGCTGTAAACTGGGATAGTGACCGGGAGAGGGGGCTGTACACGGGGATAGTGACGGGGAGAGGGGGCTGTACATGGGGATAGTGACAGGGAGAGGGGGCAGTCACGGGGATAGTGACCGGGAGAGGGGGCTGTAAACTGAGATAGTGACCGGGAGAGGGGGTGGTACACAGGGATAGTGACCGGGAGAGGGAGCTGTACACGGGGATAGTGACCGGGAGAGGGGGCTGTAAACTGGGATAGTGACCGGGAGAGGGGGCTGTACATGGGGATAGTCACTGTGAGAGGGGGCTGTACACGGGGTGAGTGACCGGGAAAGGGGGCTGTACATGGGGATAATGACCGGGAGAGGTGGCAGTACATGGGGATAGTGACTGGGAGAGGGGGCTGTACACGGGGATAGTGATGGGGAGAGGGGGCGGTCACGGGGATAGTGACCGGGAGAGGGGGCTGTAAACTGAGATAGTGACCGGGAGAGGGGGTGGTACACGGGGATAGTGACCGGGAGAGGGAGCTGTACACGGGGATAGTGACCGGGAGAGGGGGCTGTAAACTGGGATAGTGACCGGGAGAGGGGGCTGTACACGGGGATAGTGACCGGGAGAGGGGGCTGTAAACTGGGATAGTGACCGGGAGAGGGGGCTGTACACGGGGATAGTGACTGGAGAAGGGGTTGTACATGGGGATAGTGATCAGGAGAGGGGACTGCAAATGTGGATAGTGACCGGGAGAGGTAGCTGTTCATGGGGATAGTTACCGGGAGAGGGGGCTTTACATAGGGATAGTGACCGGGAGAGGGGGCTGTACACGGGGATAGTGACCGGGTCAGGGGCAGTACACGGGGATAGTGACCAGGATAGGGGGCTGTAATCTGGGATAATGACCGGGAGAGGGGGCTGTACACGGGGATAGTGACCGGGAGAGGGGGCTGTAATCTGGGATAATGACCGGGAGAGGGGGCTGTACACGGGGATAGTGACCGGGAGAGGGGGCTGTATACAGGGATAGTGACCAGGAGAGGGGGCTGTAATCTGGGATAATGACCGGGAGAGGGGGCTGTATACAGGGATAGTGACCGGGAGAGGGGGTTGTACATGTGGTTAGTGACCGGGAGAGGGGGCTGTATATGCGGATAGTGACCGGGAGAGGGGGCTGTATACGCGGATAGTGACCGGGAGAGGGGGCTGTACACAGGAATAGTGACCGGGAGAGGGGGCTGTACATGGGGATAGTGACCGGGAGAGGGGGCTGTATACGCGGATAGTGACCGGGAGAGGGGGCTGTATGCGCGGATATTGACCGGGAGAGGGGGCTGTACACAGGAATAGTGACCGGGAGAGGGGGCGGTAAACTGGGTTAGTGACCGGGAGAGGGGGCTGTACACGGGGATAGTGACCGGGAGAGGGGTCCGTACATGGGGATAGTGACTGGGAGAGGGGGCAGTACACGGGGATAGTGTCCGGGAGAGGGGGCTGTAAACGGGGATAGTGTCCGGGAGAGGGGACTGTACATGGGGATAGTGACCGGGAGAGGGGGCAGTACACGGGGATAGTGACCGGGAGAGGGGGCTGTACATGGGGTTAGTGACTGGGAGAGGGGGCTGTACACGGGGATAGTGACCGGGAGAGGAGGCTGTACATGGGGTTAGTGATTGTGATAGGGAGCCATACACGGGGATAGTGACTGGGAGTGGGAGCTGTACACAGGGATAGTGACCGGGAGAGGGGGCTGTACACAGGGATAGTGACAGGGAGAGGGGGCCATACATGGGGATAGTGACTGGGAGAGGGTCGGTACACGGGGATAGTGACCGGGAGAGGGGGCTGTAAACTGGGATAGTGACCGGGAGAGGGAGCTGTACATGGGGATAGTGACCGGGACAGTGGGCTGTACACGGGGATAGTGACTGGAGAGCGGGTTGTACACGGGGATAGTGACAGGGAGAGGGGGCGGTACACGGGGATAGTGACCGGGAGAGGGGGCTGTAAACTGGGATAGTGACCGGGAGAGGGGGCTGTACATGGGGATAGTGACCGGGACAGTGGGCTGTACACGGGGATAGTGACTGGAGAGGGGGTTGTACATGGGGATAGTGACCAGGAGAGGGGGCTGCAAACGTGGATAGTGACCAGGAGAGGGAGCTGTAAACTGGGATAGTTACTGGGAGAGGGGGTTTTACATAGGGATAGTGACCGGGGAGGGAGCTGTAAACTGGGATAGTTACCGGGAGAGGGGGTTTTACATAGGGATAGTGACCGGGGGAGGGAGCTGTAAACTGGGATAGTTACCGGGAGAGGGGGCTTTACATATGGATAGTGACCGGGAGAGGGGGCTGTACACGGGGATAGTGACCGGGTCAGGGGCAGTACACGGGGATAGTGACCGGGAGAGGGGGCTGTAATCTGGGATAGTGACCGGGAGAGGGGGCTGTACACGGGGATAGTGACCGGGAGAGGGGGTTGTAAACTGGGATAGTGACCGGGAGAGGGGGCTGTACACGGGGATAGTGACCGGGAGAGGGGGCTGTACACAGGGATAGTGACCGGGAGAGGGGGTTGTACATGTGGTTAGTGACCGGGAGAGGGGGCTGTATATGCGGATAGTGACCGGGAGATGGGGCTGTACACGGGGATAGTGACCGGGAGAGGATCTGTACACGGTGATAGTGACCGGGAGAGGGGGCTGTATACATAGATAATGATCGGGAGAGGGGGCCATACATGGGGATAGTGACTGGGAGAGGGGGCTGTACACGGGAATAGTGACCGGGAGAGGGGGCGGTAAACTGGGATAGTGACCGGGAGAGGGGTCCGTACATGGGGATAGTGACTGGGAGAGGGTGCCATACATGGGGATAGTGACCGGGAGAGGGGGCTGTACACCGGGATAGTGACCGGGAGAGGGGGCTGTGCACGGGGATAGTGACAGGGAGAGGGAGCTGTAAACTGGGATAGTGACCGGGAGAGGGGGCTGTACTCAGAGATAGTGACCGGGAGATGGGCTGTACACGGGGATAGTGACCGGGAGAGGGGGCTGTACTCAGAGATAGTGACCGGGAGATGGGGCTGTATACATAGATAGTGACCGGGATAGGGAGCTATACATGGGGATAGTGACATGGTGAGAGGGGGCTGTACATGGGGATAGTGACCGGGAGAGGGGGCTGTACATGGGGATAATGACTGGGAGTGGGGGCTGTACACGGGGATAGTGACAGGGAGAGTGAGCTGTAAACTGGGATAGTGACCAGGAGAGGGGGCTGTACATGGGATAGTGACCGAGAGAGGGGGCTGTATGCATAGATAGTGACCGGGAGAGGGGGCCATACATGGGGATAGTGACTGGGAGAGGGAGCTGTACATGGGGATAGTGACTGGGAGAGGGAGCTGTACATGGGGATAGTGACTAGGAGAGGGGGGCCGTACATGGGGATAGTGACTGGGAGAGGGGGCCATTCATGGGGATAGTGACTGGGAGAGGGGTCTCTACACGGGGATAGTGACCGGGAGAGGGGGCTGTAAACTGGGATAGTGACCAGGAGAGGGAGCTGTCCACGGGGTTAGTGACCCAGAGAGGGGGCTGTACACGGGGATAGTGACCGGGAGAGGGGGCTGTACACGGGGATAGTGACCGGGAGATGGGGCTGTAAACTGGGATAGTGACCGGGAGAGGGGGCTGTACACGGGGATAGTGACCGGGACAGGGGGCTGTACACGGGGATAGTGACCGGAGAGGGGGCTGTACATGGGGATAGTGACCAGGAGAGAGGGCTGCAAACGTGGATAGTGACCAGGAGAGGTAGCTGTTCATGGGGATAATGACCGGGAGAGGGGGCTTTACATAGGGATAGTGACCGGGAGAGGGGGCTGTACACGGGGATAGTGACCGGGTCAGGAGGCTGTACACGGGGATAGTGACCGGGAGAGGGGGCTGTAAACTGGGATAGTGACCGGGAGAGGGGGCTGTACACGGGGATAGTGACCGGGACAGGGTGCTGTACACGGGGATAGTGACCGGGAGAGGGGGCTATAAACTGGCATAGTGACCGGGAGAGGGGGCTGTACACGGGGATAGTGACCGGGGCAGGGGGCTGTAGGTTGGGATACTGACTGAGATAGGGGTCTGTACACGGGGATAGTGACCAGGAGTGGGGGCTGCACACGTGGATAGTGACCGGGAGAGGGGGCTGTAAATGGGATAGTGACCGGGAGAGGGGGCTGTCCACAGGGATAGTGACCAGGAGAGGGGGCTGTAAACCGGGATAGTGACCGGGAGAGGGGGCTGTACACGGGGATAGTGACTGGGAGAGGGGGCTGTACTCAGAGATAATGACCGGGAGAGGGTCTGTATGCAGTGATAGTGACCGGGAGAGGGGGCCATACATGGGGATAGTGACTGGGAGAGGGGCCTGTACACGGGGATAGTGACCGGGAGAGGGGGCTGTACATGGGGTTAGTGACCGGGAGAGGGGGCTGTATAAAGGGTTAGTGGCTGTGAGAGGGGGCTGTACATGTGGATAGAGACTGGGAGAGGGGGCTGTACATGGTGATAGTGAATGGGAGAGGGGACTGTACATGGGGATAGTGACTGGGAGAGGGGGCTGTACACGTGGATAGTGACCAGGGGAGAGGGGCTGTACATGGGGATAGTGACTGGGAGAGGGGGCTGTGATAGGTGTAGTGTCCTGCTGAGGGAGATGTCTGCTGTGAATGTCATTGCCCTTGATGTGTTGAGCTGCTTTCTTGAACTGCTGCAGTCCATATCTATGGTGGATTGTCTTGTTTATCGCTGAACACCACAGACTAAACATAAGGTGAAGCAGCTGAGATGCAGCTACCTCAAGGTAAGCTGTGATTTCCAGCTGGTACCTTCAGCCTATGTAACTCACAGCAACATAGAAAATAGGTGCAGGAATGGTTCATTCCACCCTTTCAGTCCGTCCCACCATTCCACGGCTGATCATGCGATCTCAGTATCCCATTCCCACTTTCTCACCAAACCCTGGATCCCTTGAGCTGCAGCTGCCACATCCGGCTCCCTCTTGAGTATAAACTGGCCCCAACAATGTCGATTGAAGAGAATTCCAAAGGTTCCCAACTCTCTTCCTCATCTCAGTCCTGAAAGGCTTACCCCTAGTTCTGGACTTCCCCAAGATCGGGAACAGTCTTCCTGCATCAAGCCTGTGCAGTCCCATCAGGCTTTTATATGTTTCTGTGCGATCCTCCCTCATTCTTCTCAATTCCAGGCCACTCAGAGGCTCACACACTTTCACCAACTGAGGCTGTCAGTGGCTCCTCTAAGCCCGACACGATCTTTTTGTTTCTTTTGTTCTCTTAAATGCATCAGTTTTCCTTTTGGTCCTGCAGGCAATCTGTTTCAATGAAATATGACACTGCCTTCAAAGACCTTTCTCATGTGAGCCATCAATGTGTTCTGTGCATGGACCTGATTTGTCTGAAGTGTGTGGATGTGTGTGAGTGTGTGATGAGTACCAGAGAAGGTAGCAATTATGCTCTCAATGGATGGAGACTGACTGATGTCCTTGGGCAGACTTATTATTTAGGTATGTGCATTTGATTTGATCTCTTTACTAACACAACACCCAGGGCGAGAACCCACTCAAGCCCACGGTATGGCTGTTGGCCAAAGTGGAAAGAGGTGCCTTTTAACCTTTGCTCAAAAGGAATCCCAATTCAAACACTCTTCAAACTACTTCTGATTGGGTCAAAAATGGATCCTTTTGTACGTGCCTTCCCCAAAAGCGAGCTTCAAGCAGTTTGTCCCAGATTCAATTCCCTGGTGGGCTGTATTAAATAATCTCACCTCAGTGATGTCTGGGAAACTGGAATTATCCTCAATCTTTCTGCAAAGTGGAAGAACAGTCAGGAGGAGAAAGTGGGGACTGCAGATGCTGGAGATCCAAGTCACAAAGTGTTTTGCTGGAAAAGCACAGCTGGTCATTGACACTCCGGATGAAGAGGTCATGCACAGACTCTTGTGCATATGTGACCAGTTCGAATGGGCCTCGGGGGCCAAGGTAAACCGAGGCAAGAGCGAGGCCATGCTCTTCGGGAACTGGGCCGACCAATCCTCGATCCCCTTCGCCGTCAGGACCAACCACCTGACGGTGCTGGGTATTTGGTTCGGGGGGGGCTGGGGCGTGCGCCAATTCTTGGGAGGAGCGTATCAGCAAAGTGAGGCACAAACTGGGCAGATGGAAGCTACGGTCGCTCTCCATCGCGGGAAAAACCCTGGTCATCAGGTGTGCGGCACTGTCAGTGTTGTTATATGTGGCACAGGTCTGGCCTATTCCCAGAACCTGTGCCGCTGCAGTCACTCGGGCCATCTTCCAATTTATATGGAGATCAAAGATGGACCGGGTCTGAAGGGATTCGATGTGTAAAGATCTGGGCAACGGGGGAAGAAACACACCCAATGCCACCCTCACCCTGATGGCCACCTTTGTGTGTGGCTGCATCAAGCTGTGCGTGGATCCCCGGTACGCAAACACCAAATGTCACTACATACTGAGGCTCTACCTGTCCCCGGTGTTGCGAAGGATGGGCCTGGCCTCGCTGCCGCAGAATGCTCCGAGTAGTTGGACCGTTCCGTATCACCTGTCCTTCGTGGAGAAGTTTATGAAGAAAAACACTTTTGACCACAAGTCCATCAGGAAGTGATCAGCACGTAGTGTCCTTGAGACCCTTCGGGAAAAGGAGAGGGCAGATCCTGTTAAGCAGTTCCCTGAGCCGACTGTCAAAGCCATTTGGCAGGATGCCTCATCGCCAGAACTTTCCAACAAGCACCAAGACATGGCTTGGCTGGTGGTGAGAAGGGCTGTGCCTGTGAGATCCTTTATGCACGCCCGGACTCTCTCCCGCACCGCACGCTGCCCTCAAAGCGGCTGCGGGGGGGGTGAGACTGTCACACACCTCCTTCTGGAATGTGCCTGTCTGTGGACGTCTGGAGAGGAATGCAGTGGTGTTTGTGAAGGTTCGTCCCGAGCAGCGCCGTGACGCGGGACTCCGTGCTCTATGGTCTGTTCCCCGGGACGCACACCGAGACGAACATCAACTGCGCCTGGAGGATCATCAGCTCAGTGAAGGACGCTCTCTGGGCGGTCCGAAACCTGCTGATCTTCCAGCTGAAGGAGTTGACCCCGACTGAGTGCTGCAGACTGGCACATTCCAAGGTCCAGGACTACATGTTGAGGGACGCGCTGAAGCTTGGGGCAGCTGCCGCCAAGGCGCGGTGGGGAAAACCACTGTGTAACATCTGCCTGCCTAAGCACAGGGGGCCCACCCAGTCATTTGGGCTCCACTGACACCTCAGCTAAATATATGGATGGTAAACGTACACACCTGTATATACGAATGATTAATTCCGATCTCTGTATGTAAAGAAATGCAAGGTGTGTCTATGAATGGCACCACCAATTGTACAGATCATCAAAATAATTTTATGAATAAAGTACATTTTTGAAATAAAAAAATATGCTTGAAACATCGACTCTCCTGCTCCTCGGCTGCTGCCTGACCGCCTGTGTGTTTCCAGGACCACAGTTTGTGACTCTGGAAAAGCAGTGAGCCAAGCTCCTGCTGGGGACTGACTGCAAAACCTGACATGGAATGGATCAGGCTGAGAAATCACATTTCACACATGGCAGACAAAGTTGGTCATTGTCTTTGTAAAACACCTGTTTTGAGAGGTGGAAGGATTTGGAAGGTGTTCAGAGTGTGGGGTTTTGATAGTTCGAGGTATGATTGTGGAGGGACAAGAAGGGGAGAACGCAGTTAGTTACAGAGACAGGGAGTGCTGAGGAATTTGAGCTCCCGCACAAGATTTTTATCATTGAGCTGGCGGTGGATTGAAGCCAGTCGAACAGAGATCATTGTCTTGTCTTTCACATGAAAACTGGAGCTTCTGGGAGCTCTGGAGGTGCACTCAGTGAAGACAATAGCTTTGGACAAGTCCTCCTTTTGGACTGAATAATACTCACAAGGAATCTGCTATCCTTTCCCTAATGTACCCTCTGTGATGTGATGTGATGATATTTGCAGATCAGGAGGCAGAAAGCCACTTGTTGCTGCTATATGCTGCTCCCCCTGACAGGAACACCCACAAAGATTGTCCAAGTGGAAAGGTTGGCCATTGGGCTCATTGCAAAATGCAGCCACTTCAGGGACTATGCTGTGCTGCCACTGTAGAGCTCTAGTCAATAGGTAGAGTCCACAGCTCTCTCAAACTTGCTGCTGTTTGCATTGTGACACTGTTCCTAACTGGCTTGTGCTTGTTGATAATGTAGAGGAATTTTTGAGTGTCTGTTCTTAAAATGTTTGATCAAAGCAATAGTTCCTGGCACAGTAGCAGAAGGTGACTAAGATTGAACTGCACTGTAAGAAGTAAATCAGAAGCTACATTGAAACATTGTTATGTGGTATTTCATCTTTGGAACATTAAGCCTAAATTACTTGGTCTGTTTACTTTGCACTAATTCCAAAACTTCTCCCAAGATAAGTATTGACCGCCTGATCATTAGGCAGGCAGTGTAAAGAACCTGATCCTTTTATCTGTAGAAATGCTCAGAAATAATCAGGACAGGATGAATGAGCCTATACGCATGCGCACACACACATGCACGTGCACACATACACATACAAGCACGGAAACACGCGCACATGCGCACACAAACACACACACACGGCACACAAACACACACATACACACACATACACACACACACCCACACCAACACACGCACATGCGCACACACACAGCACACATACACACACACACAAACACGCACACCAACATGCACATGCGCACACAAACACACACACGGCACACAAACACACACACGGCACACAAACACACACACGCCCACACCAACACACACATGCGGACACAAACACACACGCACATGCGCGCACACACAGCACACATACACACACACACAAACATGCACACCAACATGCACATGTGCACACGAACACACACACGCGCACACACACACACGCATGCTCACACATACACATACATACACACAAACACACGTGCACACCAATGCACACACAAACACATGCACACACACGGCACACAAACATACACACACACACATGCGCACACACACACACACACACGGCACACAAACACACACGTGCAAACACACACACGCACGTGTACACATGCATATATGCACACACACACGCGCACCATCACCTATCAGTTACCAGTCGACATTTGTTGGTGAGGTCCACAAATGAAGAATTGCTACTTAGAAATGCTGTTAAAACAAAACATGAAAGCTGGAGAGTGTGTACCTATCCCAGCAGGGGCAGATCACCCACAACTTCCAGCAGGACTGTCCCAGCAGGACTGTTCCAGCGCAGCAGGAAAGGAAAAGCTAGAAATATAAACAAATGCACTTTCTGAAGCTTCTTTAAAAATTGAAGTGGGCAAGAAATGGCAAAGTTTCATTCAAAAGATTGAGAAATCCCCGAATTGAGAGTCAGTCCACCTCCTCTCCCAAGCCTCATGGAGCTGCCAGGTATTTCTTTACCTGTCGGAAATGCCTTTTCTGACTTCAAAGCATACATGAACACCACAAACCACTTCCTAATTAATATGCTGACAAGGAGTGCCATTCATCTGCTTGGAAGTTCATCACAGACTGCTTGCTGTACTTTCATGAGGAGGATGTGAATACAATCAGGTAGAGCTTGACTTCATTAATAAATCACACTTTGAAATATGGGTGTGAGGCCCGAGACTCCTATTTATGACAGCTTGACCTGGTAAAATCTTAGAACTTCTGGATAATTCCACTGAGCTCTGCAGCATGACAGTGTGTTATGGTTGGATAGGCTTATGGTTTATCTAGGAGCTCAATAGACTGATTGCCCGGCTGATATATATTAAAAGAATGATTACAGCAGCAGTTCATGTGTCAGCCCTTTCATTCAGCCTAGAAAGCAGAAGGTAAGGCTTGTGGGAATTCTCAATACTCCCTCAGCACGTTTCCTTCCAGTTCATTTTCTTCCTGAATTTTGTTCTGAAATGGTTCTGTCACCTGTTCCAGCACCAAATCCTTCCTAAAACTCTGCCAAAACCAATTTTTGGCTCATGCGCACGCCTAACTTTCATTGACCCACCAGTGCTGGCCTTTCTTGGGCCTCAAGATCTGGAGTTTGCTCTCTAAGCCTTTCTGTCCCTCCCACTACTCTCTCCCTCCCCTCCATTCTCTCAATAACACCTTGTATTTATATAGCACCATCAATATAATCAAACATCCCAAAGTGCCACACGGGAGGATTATGAATCAAAGTCTGACATTGAGCCAACATATTGTTCTGCAAGACTTCTTCCTCTGCAGTGACTCAGTGGTTAGCACAGCTGCCTCACAGCACCAGGGCCCCAGGTTCGATTCCAGCCTAGGGTGACTGTCCTTTGTGGAAGAAGAAGAAGAACAAAGAAAATTTACAGCCCAGGAACAGGCCCTTCGGCCCTCCAAGCCTGAGCCAATCCAAGTGTACTGTCTAAACCTGTCGCCCAATTCCTAAGCATCTGTATCCCTCTGCTCCCCACCTACTCATACATCTGTCCAGACACATCTTAAATGAATTTACCGTGCCTGCCTCTACCACCTCTGTTGGCAATACATTCCAGGCACCCACCATCCTCTGTGTAAAGTACTTGCTGTGTGTATCCTCCTTAAACTTTCTACCTCTCACCTTGAAAGCATGATCTTTTGTTATTGAATCCTTCACCCTGGGAAAAAGCTTACTTCTATCTACCCTGTCCATATCCTTCATGATTTTGTAAATCTCAATCAGGTCACCCCTATCTCCTATTTTCTAATGAAAACAATCCTAACTTACTCAACCTCTCTTCATAGCTAGCACCTTCCATACCAGGCAGCACCCTTGTAAACCTTCCCTGTACCCTCTCCAAAGCGTCCACATCCTTTTGGTAATGGGGCGACCAGAACTGTACACAGTATTCTAAATTGCAGCCGAATCAATGTCTTGTACAATTTTAACATGACCTACCAGCTCTTATACTCAATACTCCATCTGATGAAGGCAAGCATACCATTTGCACGATCTCCCCTGCACAAAACCATGTGGAGTTTGCACACGCTCTCTGTGTCTGCGTGGGTTTCCCCCCACAGTCCAAAGATTGCAGGTTAGGTGAATTGGCTATGAGAAATGCAGGATTATAGGGAATAGAATAGGGGATGGGGGTCGAAAAGTGTGGCACTGGAAAAGCTCAGCAGGTCAGGCAGCATCCGAGGAGCGGGAGAGTCGACATTTTGGGCATAAGCCCTTCATCAGGAATGTGGTGGAAATGGGAGGAAGGGGGCTGTCAATGTGATAGGTCAATGAATTTGGGGGAGTGATGGTGATAGGTCGGAGGGGAGGGTGGAGCGGACAGATGGGAAGGAAGAAGAACAGGTAGAACCTTTCAAGAGGGCAGTGCCGAGTTGGAGGGTTGGATCTGAAATGAGGTGGGGAGAGGGGAGATGAGGAAACTGGTGAAGTTGATGTTGATGCTGTGTGGTTGGAGGATGCCAAGGCGGAAGATAAGGCGTTCTTCCTTCAGTTGTTGGGTAGTTTGGATTTGGCGGTAGAGGAGGCCCAGGTCTTGCATGTCCTTAGGGGAGTGGGCGGGGGAGTTGAAGTGGTCGGCTACAGGGTGGTGGGATTGATTGGTGCATGTGTCCCAGAGATGTTCCATGAGTTGCCATCCTGTCTCCCTGATGCAGAGGAGACCACATCAAGAGTAACGGACACAGTGGTGAGGTGAAAGTGAGGACTGCAGATGCTGGAGATCAGAGCTGAAAATGTGTTGCTGGAAAAGCGCAGCAGGTCAGGCAGCATCCAAGAAGCAAGAGAATCGACGTTTCGGGCATGAGCCCTTCTTCAGGAGCCATGCCCGAAACGTCGATTATCCTGCTCCTTGGATGCTGCCTGACCTGCTGCGCCTTTCCAGGAACACATTTTCAACAGTGGTGAAGTGTTTGGATGCGCTGGAAAATCTCTCCAGATGTGAAAAGATCCTTTGGGGCAATTGGACGGACATGAGGGGGGGAGCGTGGGCGTTGGCTTTACACCTCTTGTGGCAGCAAGGGAAGGTGCCGAGAGTGAGTCTGGTGAAATACTCTTTGGAGGGTCAGTGCAGACTCGATAGACTGAATGGCCCCTTTTGCCCTGTAGGGATTATATGAATTGTTAATACAGCTGTGAATGCAGTTTCTCATTCTTTCTCAACAGTTGTGAACAGTTTTCTCTTGCAGTGAGAAAAAGCCAAGAGTTAGCAGCATGAGGAGTTATCTGATTGCTAAACAATGGTGATGAGCTAATTGAGGGAAGCAATGATGACTATGGGCTGGGACTGTTAGTACTGGCTGATTGAGATGGGGCATTGAGGAGGAACCTGGTCAGAAATGAATATGGCTGACTGAGATGCAGTTGCTCAGGAAGATAGCAGACTGTGTGAGCTTAGGGGAAAGGTAGACATCTGAGAGACACAGGACTCTCACCTTGCTGGGCCTTAGGACGATATTCAAAGATTAACAGCCTTTGCTTGACATGCTCAGCACCCCACTCCACCTCTTCAGTTACTCTGCAACCTCAAGGTAGGCCTTTCTGATGGGATTGGCTGATCTCTTCTTGCCCCCCGCACCCCCCCCCCCCCCCCCCCCCCCCACAAAGAGGACATCTCTCTCTGTGCCTTGTCTGCTTCCTTTCATTGGGACATCTTTCCACACCTTCCATCCATTGTCCTGCTCTTTACTGCCTCATGCTGAAGGGTTCACAGCTCACGATGGTGCCTCTGCCAGTTCTGTTGTAGGTCCTTTTTATTAGAGATTCTTCATTCCCCTGGCCCTCCCAAAATGTGGTGACGAGCGGTTAATTAATCGGCTCTGGGAAAGATTAACTAAAAGATCCATGAATTTAGAAGTCAGATTTGTAATCCTGAAATTGTCCAGACTTTGATCTAGAAACTGAGGTGGTAAGATACCAGCTTTTGTCTGTTGATCCTCATCATTTCCCCTCAGTCCCTGACTTATCTCTCTGGTCCCAGACTCTCTCTCGTCTTAATACACTTTCTGAAGTTGATAGCACACTAAACAAAAGCTTCAACTTTTCGAATTAGAGTCTTAGAGATGTGCAGTGTGGAAACAGACCCTTCAGTCCAACTCATCCATGCTGACCAGATATCCTCAATTAATCTAGTCCAATTTGCCAGCATTTGGCCCACATCCCTCAAAACAATTCCTGATCATCTACCCATCCAGATGCTTTTTAAATGTTGTAATTGTACCAAGAGAAGTTGCTAACAATTTCCTTGTGATAAAGCCCATCCAACAAATGACAGGCATTGAGGACATTAAAAAGCTCTGTGAATACATTAAGTCATGCTATTATGAGTTCATTATGAAGTACTTGATTAAAAGCGCAACACCAGGAGACATAAACATGAAGTTAAGTTCTTTAGACAAGTAGTGAACACAAATGTGGAGAAAATTAAATTTATCTTGGATGGTAAAGCAAACCAGGCATGAGTTGCAGACCATCTATCCGCTATCCAAGTTTGATGACTCAGACAGAATTTAAAACAAGTTGCTCAAACACTTGCCTGTTCAGTGCCTTGGACCTATTGTGAATTTTATTCTCAAACATTCAATAAGTTATAAGTACTTTTTAATATTTTAAGAATATCAATGGTTTACTATACTAAGTCCTTGACACTAATTTATGACAAATTATATTTGCCATCGAATTATCAGTTTATATTTTTAATAATCTTGATCATTTTGTGCCTTTTAAAAGTTCTGAAAAACTTTCTTTGATTTTTAAGTGATTTGAAGACTGATCAAGAGAACCACATGCAGAACTATCTTTCCCATATTTCCCTTTGCTAGTGAAAAAATTACTCCTTTGATTAACAGTGTGGGAGAACCGGGAATGAGATAGGATTCTTTGTTTGAATCAATGTCCTGCGTCAGTCAGATATGAGCCATGCTTATTTAGAATTGACTGGAGCAGAACGGTGTTTTCAGAACATTGGCAGCTCTTCAACCTTGTAACAGTTCATTGTGTTTGTACAAAAGCATCGGCTGCACAGACTTCAAGGCTGTTAACTACTCAGTAATGGAGAACTGGCAGCCTGTGACAAGTCCGCAGAACAGCCAAGGGATTGACATTGTATCACCAACTGCAAACTATACATCAATCGCATGTCTTCATTGATTGGATGCAGTTTGCCAGTTGCCTGTTTTAACTTTTCAACCTCCCCATCCCCCCACTCCATCCCCTACTTTTCCATTCTTCTCTTGCTGCCTCTTGCAGCATCGCTCACCCCTTTGGTACCTCATCCCAGTTGTTTTTCTTTCTGTGGGAACGTAGAGAATGAACATTGGCAGACGGCTTCATCAGAATGGGCATTGCAGCCAAGCGCAGACCTGTTCTCATGCGCATTTTCACAGACCCACTTTCCAGCAGAGGCCACTGGATAGCAGTCAGCACTGGAACCCTGACTGAATTTGCCTCTTCACTGGACCACGGAGTTGCCGACAAAGCTAACATCGCCTTTGGGTTAATCTGCTAAGTTAGCACAGTCAGGTGATGTATTTGCCAATTGTGTTATTAATATATTTGGATCACTTGTTTCTGCTGGTGGCTACAATATAAGGATACTCCACACAGAATTCGAATTTACTGCAAACAAACACTTCCTAGGACAGTGCTCCCTAAAGCGGGGGTTAGGCTGAGACAGTAACTGGCTGATTTAGTGTTCTGGCCAGGTTATAACAGCTGTACCACTGTCCTCCTGCTCTAACAGTTCCCACTGAGGGGTCATGACAGGGCCTCAAGCCTTGAAATGGGGTCACAGTGAGAAAATGTTTGGGTAGCACCACCCTAAAGAGCAGGCTCCCAGTTGCGAGACCCTGAAAGATGAGGAAAATCATGACCTTCAAATTAGCTCACTCATTCTGAATGACTGGATAGAGTTACAGCTCTGGCATCTTATTGGTTCATGAATGATTGAACAGACATCCTTTCCATTACTTCAACTGAGAGTTTGTTCCAAATGTTGGTCCTTTTCTGTGAAAAGGAATTCACAAAACCTTCCTGTATTTGCCTTTCACTAGTTTGAACCTCACATTTCAAGTTGAAGTAATTTTCTGGTTTACCTTTTCCAGATCCTTCTCTATCTGCTATACCTTCATAAGTTCACAACTATCCCCACACTGAAGACTCTGATGCTTTATAACTTAACAGCTATGTTATACATCCTCCCACCATCCCAATCAGTACTTTAACATGGCTCTCTTAACAAATTGTCCAAAACTGGACATAATGCCAGAAAAGTGGACTGACAAGAGCACTCTACACTTTGATCTTGAACATGGTATTTTAAAACTGGTGTTACCAATGTCCTTACATCTGTAACATGACCTTCCAACTCCTTTACTCAATGCACTGACTGATAAAGGCAAATGTGCAAAACACCTACTTCACCGGCCTGTCTATCTGCAACTCCACTTTCAAGGAACAATGCACCTGCATCCCAGGTCTCTTTATCCAACAAAGGATCAATGTTGGGTCCACTGTTTTTTTGTCATTTATATAAATGGTCACTAATTTTACTGATGACACCAAAATTGGAGGCGTGGTGGACAGTGAAGAAGGTTACCTCAGAGTGCAATGGGATCTTGATCAGATAGGCCAATGGGCCAAGGAGAGACAGATCGAGCTTAGATAAATGCAAGGTGCCGGCATTTGGCCCATATCCCTGCATTTTGGAAAGGCAAATCAGGGCAGGACTTATACACTCAATGGCAAGGTCCTTGAGAGTGTTGCTGAGACCTTGGAGTGCAGGTTCATAGTTCCTTGAAAGTGGAGGCGCAGGTAGATAGAATAGAGAAGAAGGCATCTGGTTTATTGGTCAGAACTGAAAATGTGTTGCTGGAAAAGCGCAGCAGGTCAGGCAGCATCCAAGGAACAGGAGAATCGACGTTTCGGGCATAAGCCCTTCTTCAGGAATGAGGGCAAGAAGGGTTTATGCCCGAAACATCGATTCTCCTGTTCCTTGGATGCTGCCTGACCTGCTGCGCTTTTCCAGCAACACATTTTCAGCTCTGATCTCCAACATCTGCGGCCCTCACTTTCTCTCTTTATTGGTCAGAATATTGAGTACAGGAGTTGGGAGGTCATGTTGCGGCTGTACAGGACATTGGTTAGGCCATTTTTGGAATATTGCGTGCAATTCTGGTCTCCTTCTTATCGGAAGGATGTTGTGAAACTTGAAAGAGTTCAGAAAACATTTACAAGGATGTTGCCAGGGTTGGAGGATTTGAGCTACAGGGAGAGGCTGAACAGGCTGGGGCTGTTTTCCCTGGAGCATTGGAGGCTGAGGGGTGACCTTATAGAGGTTTACAAAATCATCAGGGGCATGGATAGGGTAAATAGACAGGGTCTTTTCCCTGGGGTGGGTGAGTCCAAAATTAGGAGGCGTAGGTTTAAGGTGAGAGGGGAAAGATTCAAAAGGGACTTATGGGGTAACGTTTTCACACAGAGGGTGGTGCATACATGGAGTGAGCTGCCAGAGGAAGTGATGGAGGCTGGTATAATTAGAACATTTAAAAGGCATTTGGATGGGTATATGAATAGGAAGAGTTTAGAGGGATATGGGCGAAATGCTGGCAAATGAGACTAGATTAGTTTAGGATATTTGATCAGCATGAACGAGTTGGAATGAAGGGTCTGTTTCCCTGCTGTCTATCTTTATGACTCTATGACTCGAAAGATTTACAAGGATGTTGCCGGGGCTAGAGAGTTGGAGTTACAGGGGAATAGTTTGGGGCTTTTTTCCTTACAGAGTTGGACATTGAGAGGTGATCTTATGGAGACTTATAAAATCATGAGGGGTATGGTAGGCAAGGTCTTTTTCCTGGGGTGGAGGAGTCAAAAACTAGAGGGCATAGCTTTAAGGTGAAAAGGGAAAGATATAAAAGGGACCTAAGGGGCAACGTTTTCATGCAGATGGTGGTGTGTGTATGGAATGAACTGCCAGAGGAAGTGCTGGAGGCTAGTACAGCATTGAAAAGGCATCTGGATGGGTATATGAACAGGAAGGGTTAACAGGGATATGGGCCAAATGCTGGCAAATGGGACGAGGTCAGATTGGGATGTCTGGTCGGCGCAGACTAGTCAGACTGATGGGCCTGTTTCCGTTACATGACTATGATTCAATGACTTCCTCTGTCTCACTTTTTACTTTCCTGTCTACCCATTTCTACATTAAAGTGACTATGTCAAGGGCTGTTCAACTTTGACTGGAGGATCTTGGTTAGCTCAGTTGGCTGGTTTGCAATGCAGCGTGATGCCAACATTGTGGGTTCAATTCCGGCACCAGCTGACGTCACTATGAAGGTCCTGCCTTCTCAACTTCTCCCCTTGCCAGAAGTGTCATCCCTCTCTGATGAGAGAGCAGCCCTAGGGTCTGGTTAGACTGTGGTGAATTTACCTTTACACTGGTTGGACACATTGAGACTAACATGGTATTGGGGGCAAAGTACTAGATTCGATTGAGGGAGTGCAGCTATTGAGGGAGTGCAGCATAGGTTCACGAGGTAAATTCCTGGAATGGCGGGATTACCTTACACTGAAAGACTGAAGCGACTGGGCTTGTATACCCTTGAGTTTAGAAGACTGAGAGGGGATCTGATTGAGACATATAAGATTATGAAAGGATTGGACACTCTGGCAGCAGGAAACATGTTTCCGTTGATGGGTGAGTGCCGAACCAGAGGACACAGCTTAAAAATACGGGGTAGACCATTTAGGACAGAGATGAGGAGAAACTTCTTCACCCAGAGAGTGTAGGCTGTGTGGAATGCTCTGCCCGAGAGGGCAGTGGAGGCCCAGTCTCTGGATTCATTTAAGAAAGAGTTGGATAGAGCTCTCAAAGATAGTGGAATCAAGGGTTATGGAGATAAGGCAGGAAGAGGATACTGATTAGGAATGATCAGCCATGATCATATTGAATGGCGGTGCAGGCTCGAAGGGCTGAATGGCCTACTCCTGCACCTATTGTCTATTGTCTATTGTCTAACATAGCACAGGGCCCTTTTAATTTTGTCAATAGTTGTCACCGCAGCATTCATTACAATGATGTACAGATTAAGGGCATTACTAGACCTATGAACATAATAGAAATAAGTAAGATCTGCTTTGGAGAAAATTCTGCCAGCTTCAGAGGCAGGAAGGGGCCTGGTGAACTATATCAGATTGGCTTGCGTCCACATCCGGCCATTGGAGAATTTTAATGATGGAGGGACTGGAATTGGACGTTGGGACTGGCAGCTAATCTGAATGTGGAAAGGCCTGATGAAAGATTATCTTACAGTGCTGTTGGCATTTGCCAATGTCAGACTGATTCCTCCCATGGTGATGTAAGTGTTAGCCAAGCACAGGCAGCCTCCCAGCTGATGCGGGGGCACGGATTTTTGGATTTTTAGGAGGGACTCCAGGTCTCAAAGGGATTTCCCTGCCAGTTCTTGGCCCTGGAATGTTTTGAAAGCGATTTATTTCCTAGGCCACAGGGGTCCCTACCTGCCTCCCCAGTGAACACAGCTCCTGGTTGTGCTGCTGAGTCTCCTCACCCTCCGGCTCTCTTATTGGACTGGCAATTATTGTGGGCAGGAGTGCCATGTAACTGGCAGCAGCCCATACAATGTGGCAAGAAGCAGCACTGTCCTCCCTCGCATGCTCGGTGTTACCAAGATCATCAGACAACTCACCCTTCAAATCAAACTAACAGAAATCACTAACCGGGTTCCTGTACTTATCACGAAATACTGTTTATAATAAACGAGCAAATTCTAATCACAGTAAGCAGCTATGAACTATCAACACGTGGAGAAAGTGAGGACTGCAGATACTGGAGATCAGAGTTGGAGAGTGTGGTGCTGGAAAAGCACAGCAGGCCAGGCAGCATCCGAGGAGCAGGAGAGTCGACATTTCGGGCATAAGCTCTTCATCAGTAATATGGGGGGAGGAGTGTGGGGGGAGAAAATGGGCTGAGAGATAAATGGGGTGGGGGTGGTGGGGTGCTGGGGAGAGGTAGCTGGGTAGGCGATAGGTAGATGCAGGTGTGGGTGATGATGATAGGTCAGAGCGGAGGGTGGAGCGGATCGGTGGGAAGGAAGATGGACAAGTAGTTCTGTTCAAAAAGGCGGTGCTGAGGTGGAGGGTTGGATCTGGGATAAGGTGGGGGCGAGGTCTACTAGATAAAACTCTGGCACCCTTTTGAAATCCCCAAACAAACAATGAAACATTAGTTTGGCGTGCAAATGGATAAAAACCGAAAAACAAAGTTAAACAGCACCAGACCACAATCTTTGTGGAAATGATCCTTTAGCTTGGCAGGACTTTATTTTTCATTGATCCCTTTTCTCCAGATTCCTTCACTTTTTCACAGGGCATACAGTGTGATTGGTACGCTAACTGCAATGTCTCTTAGTTACTGGTTAAAGCCAACGCCTTGCAGCAACTGGTGGAAGAAATAACTGGCTTTCAGTCCTCAGACATTTTTACTGCAAAGTGAGAGTGAGAGAGAGAGAGAGAGATGCACACTACCTGCAGTAATAGAGATCTGAAGGCTTCTCCCTGTATTGTTGGGAGAAGGCGAGTAGAGGCAGGTACCAAATGCTGGCCAACAGTGATGCCCACATCCCACAAAAATGAATTTAAAAACATTCTTATCCACAAACTCTTCACCTATCCAGAAACCAATTAGGAAGTTATCATCAAGTTGGTGACCTGTGGTATTCATGAATGGTCACAATTGCACAAACCAATCAGCCACTTGTTGCTAGCTAAATGTCACTCTGCGTACAACCCCTAGATATGGGTCTGTCTGCAAGCAGCTCCCCTCACTGCTTGAACAAGACAGCAGTGTAAACATCACACACAATGATATTCGGTAACTTGGTTTTAAAAGTGTTACAATCCTTTTTTTACAATCTTGTTTTGGAACAGTCCTTTATCCATTTTAGTTCACAATCAAAAATACAAAAAAAAGTCTTTAGATTTACATTTACAATATACATTTTCTGCAGCGTTGGGCCATTCACCATAAATTCAGGCCTTAGATTAGATTGTCATAAAAGATCCTAATCTAATCAGAGTCAACATGGCTTCGTTAAAGGGAAATTATATCTGAGTAATTTATTAGAGTATTTTGAGGAAGGGTCAACCATAGTAGATAGAGGGTAACCAACAGATATGTTGTATTTGGACTTCAGAAGGCAATCGACAAGGTACCTCACAAATGTTAAGTCAAAAGATAAGAGCCCACCGTGTTGGACATAGCAATATGAGGCATGGATAAAGAATTGGCTCATGGGCAGGAAACAGCAAGTGGGGAATTTCAGGGTGGCGACCTTTGACCAGTGGGATTCCACAGGAATCAGTGCTCATAAAATAAATTAACGACTTGGAGAAACAAAGTGAATGTACTGGAGCCCAATTTGCAGACGCCACAAAAATTGGCAGAAAGATAGGTTATGAGAGGGATTACAGAGAGAAATTGATAGGTTAAATAATTAGGCAAAAGAGCTGGCAAATGGAGTGTAATGTGGGAAAGTCTAACATATTCATTTTAGAACAGAGAGAAAAAATAGTAATATTTAAACAGGGAAAAGCTGCAGAACAAAGGGATTTGGGGATAATTGTACATGAAACACAGAAAGCTAGCATACAGGTACAGCAGGTAATCAGAAAGGCTAATGGAATGTTAGCCCTTACTTCAAGGGGTTGGAGTGGAAGAGTAGGGAAGTCTAGCTGCAATTATACCAGCTGCTGGTGAGATCACATCTGCAGCATTATGAGCAGTTTTAGTCCCCTTACAGAAGAAAAGATATCATTTAATTGCAGGCAAATCAGAGAAGGTTCACCAGGGTGATCTCTGGTATGGATGGATTATCGCATGAGCAAAAGCTAAACAACTTGGGACTTTACTTACTGGAGTTTAGAAGAATTAGAGATGATTTAATTGAAAATATAGGATTCTTAAGGACTTGACAGGATAATTGCTGAGTGGATGCCCCCTTTATGGGAGGGTCTAAGAGCAGACGGTTAGTTTCAGAATAAAGGGGACACCAATTTAAGACTGAGATGAGGAATAATTTATTCTTTCAGAGGGCTGTGAGCCTTTGGAACTCCTTGCCATAGAGAGCTGTGGGGGCAGAGTCCTTGTGAATGTTTCTTGTCGTGATAGATTCTTGATCAGTCGGGTAATCAAGGATTCCAGACAAAGTGAAGGAAAGTGGATGTGAGGAATATTGGATCAGCTACAATGGTACTGAATGGCGAGGCAGGCTTGAGGAACTGCACGACCTTTTCCTGTTCCAATTGCTTGTGATTATGGTCCCTGATGTAGGACTGCCAATTGAAGGGCAAATCAATCCCTGATCCTCCCAATAGAAACCAGGCAGGATGTGTCTCGGCTGGATGTCTTATTTAAAGACAAGCCACATGGATGTCTGAGCTTCAGCCATAACCTGCTTTTCTGAATTCACTTGACCCTAACAAAAAAAATCAAAGCATTGATCATTCCTGCTTTACTTTTTTTGTATTTTCTGCTCATTTTTATCCTTTTACTATTGCTTGATTCTCAAAATCCTGTCATAGTCATAGAGTCACAGAGATGTCCAGCACGGAAACAGGCCCTTCTGTCCAACCCGTCCATGCCGACCAGATATCCCAACCCGATCTAGTCCCAACTGCCAGCAACCGGCCCATATCCCTCCAAAGCCTTCCTATTCATATACCCATCCAAATGCCTTTTAAATGTTGCAATTGTACCAGCCTCCACCATATCCTCTGGCAGCTCATTCCATAACACATACCACCCTCTGCGTGAAAAAGTTGCCCTTTAGGTCTCTCACCCTTAACCTATGCCCTCTAGTTCTTGACTCCCCCACCCCAGGGAAAAGACTTTGTCTATTTATCCTACCCATGCCCCTTATAATTTTATAAACCTCTATAAGGTCACCCCTCAGCCTCCAATGCTCCAGGGAAAACAGCCCCAACCTGTTCAGCCTCTCCCTATAGCTCAAGTCCTCCAACCCTAGCAACATCCTTGTAAATCTTTTCTGAACCCTTTCAAGTTTCACAACATCTTTCCGATAAGAAGGAGACCAGAATTGCACGCAATATTCCAAAAGTGGCCTAACCAATGTCCTGTACAGCCGCAACATGACCTCCCAACTCCTGTACCCAATACTCTGACCAATAAAGGAAAGCATACCAAACGCCTTCTTCACTATCCTATCTACCTGTAACTCCACTTTCAAGGAGCTATGAACCTGCACTCCAAGGTCTCTTTGTTCAGTAACACTCCCTGGACCTTACCATTAAGTGTATAAGTCCTGCTAAAATTTGCTTTCCCAAAATGCAGCACCTTGCATTTATCTGCATTAAACTCCATCTGCTACTTCTCAGCCCATTGGTCATCTAATCAAGATCCTGTTGTAATCTGATGTAACCTTCTTCGCTGTCCACTACACCTCCAATTTTGGTGTCATCTGCAAACTTACTAACTATACCTCTTATGTTCACATCCAAATCGTTTATATAAATGACGAAAAGTAGTGGACCCAGCACTGATCCTTGTGGCACTCCACTGGTTATAAGCCTCCAGTCTGGAAAACTACCCTCCACCACCACCCTCTGTCTTCTACCTTTGAGCCAGTTCTGTATCCAAATGGCGAGTTATTCCATGAGATCTAACCTTGCTAACCAGTCTCCTATGGGGAACCTTATTGAACACCTGACTGAAGTCCATGTAGATCACATCTACTGCTCTGCTCTCATCAATCCTTTGTTACTTCTTTAAAAAGCTCAATCAAGTTTGTGAGACATGATTTTCCACGCACAAAGCCATTTGATTACCCCTAATCAGTCCTTGCCTTTCCAAATACATGTCCATCCTGTCCCTCAGGATTCCCTCCAACAACTTGCCCACCACCAATGACTGGGTCACTGGTCTAAAGTTCCCTGGCTTGTCCTTACCATCTTTCTTAAACAGTGGCACCACATCAGCCAAATTCCAGTCTTCCGGCACCTTACCTGTGACTATCAATGATACAAATACCTCAGTAAGAGGGGCAGCAAGCACAGATATGCTCAGATGACTGCTGGGGCTCTTTGGTCATGAGTCTGCTTTGAGCAACTAACCACTTTGTGGCAGGATTTCAAGGCAATCTGGCAACAGTGCGGTGCTCGTTTAGGGATCCTGTCAGTTAGGGACCCTATCTGCTAAATATAGGCACCTGCAATATGCAGGTTCCAATACAGACCCCTTCAATATGGACTTCGTCAAACTGGGTATCTTCAACACTTGAATCTTCAATAAGCACATCTTCATCTGGCACATTTTCAATGAGAATCTTTTGAAAATTTGTGAAGTCATTTCACAGGCTAAAACACCTATTTTATGAATTAGTTTGATCATCACAATTTTTTTAAAAAAAGAAATACGTAGATAAGATGGGAATGTTGTTGGTATAACTGTTACAGCTGTGAATATAAGTATTGAAGGTGGAAATACGGTGGTTGTGGAAATTGTGTGTGTGAATGTTGAGGGTGTGACCAGAGAAGCTATGCATTGACAGGGTAACTATTAAAAGTCTGAATATCAAGAATATTGATGATATGAAACTGAAGGTATTAATAATATGGGTGTGAATACTGTAAGTGTAAATACCATAGTTATCATAGAATCCCTACAGTGTGAAAACAGGCCCTTCAACCAAGAAGTCCACACTGACCACCCAGAACCATTCCCCCTATCCTACGTTTACCCATAACCTTCACATCCCTGAACACCATGGGCAATTTAGCAAGGCCTAACTCGCACATCTTTGGTCTGTTGGAGTAAATCTGTGCAGACACAGGGAGAATGTGCAAACTCCATACAGACAGTCACCCGAGGCTAGAGTCAAACCCAGGTCCCTGGTGCTGTGAGGCAGCAGTACTAACCATTGAGCTACTGTGCCACTAAATAGGTTGGGATTCTCCTCACTAGAGCTGTGTGTTGAAGGTGTGTATACTGTAGTTGTGAGTATTGAAAGTGCAAATAATATAAGTAGTTATGCAAATTGAAGGTGTGAATATTTATATTTAAGGTGCATGCATTGTAGGTGTGAATAATGAAGGTGTGAATATTTATATTTAAGGTGCATGCATTGTAGGTGTGAATAATGAAGATGTGAATATTTATATTTAAGGTGCATGCATTGTAGGTGTGAATAATGAAGATGTGAATATTGAAGGTGTGCGAAGATTTGCTAATAAATGGGATTTGTACTGACTGTGCATTTAGATGTACGGATTGAACATTTGTTGATTGAAATTTGCGTGTTGTAGCTGTGATGTCAATAGTAAAATGCTTGTGTTTAATCGTGCCGATTGAAAATGTTGTAATGCAGGTTGGTGTATTGAAGATGAATGTAGGGATTGATGAAGATTGCACTGAATTAAATATTAAACCAGAAATCCCTGTCAGTCCACTGAGCATTAACATTTTTATAAAGTCTCTTTTTATGCCACAACCATTTCCTCTTTTTGGGTTGTTTTGAACTGAACTTAATGTTATCGCTTTTGGTTCCTACAAATACACTTTCCAGCCTGTGTGACCTTCTGCTTGCAGGGATATAAGAAGCATCAGAGAGACTGAGGGGAACTTCAGAGAAGAGAAAGAGACAGAGAGAGGGAGACGGTTGTGTTGAGACAAGCCTTCTTTTCAGTCTGTCAGTTCTCAGGGCTTGATTGAAGCTACTCAGTGCCTGCATTTGCACATCAAAAACGTGAAGGATAATGCCTGCAGGCAGACAGATAATAATGAGCTTGGCTGAAAGCAGGACGAAATAAAACAAAAGCTGCAATGATCTGTTTAATCAAAGGTTTTTCTGATATTTTTATTTCTTTTTGGCCAGCCTAAATAGTAGCACATTGACATCAATGACAGGAGTATATCCCTTTCCTCATTGTAATTTTTGCACTCTTGTTATCAAGTTGTCAGCTTCTTAATTTTCTTCACTTTCTCCACAATCTCCGTCAGTTCCAAACCACTCCCCCACCCCCACCGCCACCCGCCCCACCCCAAATGAAAAACCCAATGCCCTGAAAGAAGCAATTCTTTCTGGTATACTGGCATTGAGATCTCTCCTGTACCTCACTCAAGTACCATTGTTACGTGGAAGTTTTAGTGATATCTCTATAAGAACCAGTGTTCAGTTGATGCTTGTATTTGCTGCTTGCCTCAGCTCCGCCAGTGGCTGATTATTTTCATAGCTTGCCATGTTGCTGTATTCTATAGTAATATTGAGAAAGAGAGAGAGGCCATTTCAATTTCCTTAGACTCGCTCCTCCATTCAACTCGATGGTCTGCTCATCATTTTCTTACCTTTTCTCTGTACTATTTGACCACATTATCTGACAGATATCTAAATGATGTGAGCTTGTCTTCCAAGATGGCTTCCAGTATATAACCACAAACCTATTTACCCTCCTATTGCTCTGTTCTGAAACTTTGTCATCTCAGTTGCCTTTATTGGGAACTGAATGACTTCTTTTCCACTTCTAGCCATCTGAATCCTTTGTATTTTTCCATACTAATTCTTCTTCCTAATCGTTTTTCTTTCCCCAGGCAAATCTTCCAGCGCTGTTGAGTATGACAGAGCAAGCAAGTGAAACAGATTCTAAAAGAGAAGAGCTGTCACCAGTTGGCTGAAGGGTCACCTTCAGCTCATTCTTTTCGCATTATCCTCCTTCTCATCCCACACATGATCATCCTCTTCCTGTTGATGCTGAGGAAGAAGGATATGAGTGTGCAACACCCCACTGAATATGATACGTGTGAGTCAGCAATACTGCAGCGATTCCTGGTTTCATGCTCAGTACACCACACAGTGATTAATCAGACCCCTGAACTCCACCCCCACACACACATCCTGCAAAATGGAGTGTCTCCCCATCAGATCCTTTGTCTTTTCTTCTTCACTTGAGAGATTTCCCTCCCAATCCCAGCAGCCCATCTCTCCCATTGTATAGTTTGCAGTTTTCTCCTGCAGAAAGAGAAAAAAGAGAACTGATGGATTTATGTCAGATGTCTTCTGACAGCCAATGGGAGGGCAGTGAGAGGCGATCTGGGGTGTGGATGTCGATGACGCGATGTAACTGGCTGGACACAGTGCCTTGTGTAATGCACTGTAGTTACTGCGCTGGGATGTCCAAATTCACCTCAGTCAGAAGGACAAGACAGTCCCTTTCCTGTTTGTTATCCCCCTGGAAAGTGCACACATGTACATCAGATGGAGATAAGATGAAGCTAGTTGAATATTATGTTGGCAATCACGATGTGTTACATATGGTCATGATGCCCAGTTGAAGAATGAGTCAGGTAAGAAAGTTAGCAGAAAAAGCGCTTGGACAAAATTTATCTCTTGCTATGGAATACGACACTTCACTGATAACACTTAGAATGGGCAACAAAGAAACAGGATAGTCCCCTACATAGTCATTATTTATACAAGCTTCTCCCATCATAATTCATTCAAAACCAACATACCCTTCTCTCCATTTCTTCCTCATGCATTTATCTAGCTTAATCCTAAGTGCATTTATGCTGCTCACCTGAACTCATGTCTTTGGCAGCAAGTTTATTCCAATCACTTTCTTTGTAAAAAGGTTCCTCCTGAGGTCTCGAGTGGATTTATTGATTAGCTGTCACCCACAAGCATCAATATTTTTTCTACATCTATCATAAATAACCCTTTCATAATTTCAAAAACAACAGTCACCCTTGAGCCTTTTGTTGTAGGTTTGTTCTGTATAGATGTAACTTCTCAGTTCTGGAATAATCCTCATAATATTTTCTTCATTCTGTTTTTCTTTAAGTGTCTCCGCATCCTGTATATAATATAAAGACCAGAACTGTGCACAGTCCTTCAAGTATAGCCTACTGTTCTATAACAATTAAATATTATTTCTCTGCCTTTCACGCAAGAATTAAACCTGTAGTTTCTGTTTTCTGGCGTTTTAAATCTGTTTTGTTAATTTTAGTCATAAAAACATAGAGTCATACAGCATGGAAACAGACCTTTCGGTCCAACCAGTCCATGCTGAACATAATCCCGATTTAAACTAGTCCACCCTGCATGCTCCTGGCCCATATCCTTCCGAACCTTTCCTGTTCATACACTTATCCAAATGACTTTTAAACATTGCAATTGTACCCACACCCATCACTTTGTCAGGAAGTGCATTCCACACACAAACCACCCCCTGTGTAAAATATTTTCCCCTCATGTCTTTTTTTTAATCTTTACCCTCTTACCTTAAAAACGTGCCCCCAAATCTTGATATCCCCCATCCCAGGGAAAAGACAACTTCCGTTAACTCGATCTATACCTCTCATGACAGTGATTGAGCATCAGAGATCTCTGGACAGTTTGCTCCTCTGTGCTGGTAGATCTTTCTTTTCTAACAAGTTTATTATCTTCCTATTCTTATGAACATTTCACGCCTATGTTAAAAGTAATTTGCCAATTACACACCCATTCTGCAAACTTATTAATGCCATATTGTGTTATGTTGCAGTTTTTCTCAGTACAAATTATGTCCTTCAAGAATGAATTTATCAGCAAAATTATACATGCAGTTCCTTAGTTTGAAAATAAAACATAATGCTGGCCTGATGACTTTGAATTCACGCATTGGTCTGATCGTTTTTTGGCAGTGCTCACTGTGACCATTCTCTCAATGATCCTACACCCAGTCAAACATCATGCAAACTGGTTCCCAATATGGCCGACGGGTTGGAGTCACAGGCCTTGTAGGAATGAACTGCCTGTAGTGCTGACTGTCCAGCCACTGGTCACAATGCATTCTTTATTAATTCTGTACATTCTCAGCAAAGTATTATCTGAAGGATTGCTGGATGTTTACGTGAATATGCTGACGCTCTGCAGAGTCAATGCTGTTACTTCAGAGCAATACCTCATGCCCCATCAGATAAAGCCAATCGGGCTGGTGGAGGACTCAGACTGGTTGGTCCCAACTTCTCGCCGTCTTCTTTGTCCATATTAATTCCTTTAAGCAGTTTGTGGTAGTAAGTACCTATAACTAACGGTAGCAAGCCAGGGCTGCAGAGAGAAAAATGCCTGGACAAGGTTCCCACTCCTGATTATTGCTAAGTGGTTTCAGTGGGAAACTGCATTTGGTTGTGAGCTGAGGGCCAGCCGTGATACTGCTCACGTTTAGATGGTTTCACTTGTCCAGGCAGCCATGTGAAGAGTACCCATGGCTGAGATACTGAAGAGGATGTGGTGGGATTGGTGTTCATGGAGTCATCCCCAGCATGCAATGGGGGCGACAGCCCCTTTCTCAGACTCAGTGTGTGTGAATGGGATTGGAGGTTGGGAATGTAAGATCGTGGAACATCAGCACAGGAGGGAAGTGAGCCAATCACCTATCGCAATCCTCATCCAACCAGCATGGCTTTGGCATTTCAACAATTATGGGTGCATCGTTCTGCAAATACACTCAATACCCTGACTTGCAATTATTTCCAGCTGGATAAATCCTGTCACTCTTAATCTGCTCTTCATGCCTTAATTCCATAAATAGCAGAGACTTGTCATCCTACCTCTGTACTCAAATATTCCCAAATTCCTGCATCTAGCACCTATGTTCACCCCCCAACCCCTTTCCTGACTATAACCCCACTGAGGAGAAAGTGACGACTGGAGATCAGAGCTGAAAATGTGTTGCTGGAAAAGCGCAGCAGGTCAGGCAGCATCCAAGGAACAGGAGAATCGACGTTTCGGGCATAAGCTCTTCTTCAGGGCTTCCTGAAGAAGGGCTTATGCCCGAAACGTCGATTCTCCTGCTCCTTGGATGCTGCCTGACCTGCTGCGCTTTTCCAGCAACACATTTTCAGCTATAACCACACTGAGCCGAGCTGACTTCATCCTCCAACCTAACACCAGCCCTACTCAATACCATCCCCCTCCCAATACCAATCTCATTTACCCCTCCTCTAACCTACTCCCCAGCTGCACACGCCCCAATCCCACCCAACTCCAACCCCCCCAACCTAACTCCAGCCTCATAAGTCTGCGTCACTCAACACTGAAAACCCCGACACCAGACCACCCCACCCCAATCAGTCCCCCGACCCTATCCCACACCAATCAGCCCCCCCGACCCCACCCCAATCAGCCCCCCGAACCTATCCCACACCAATCAGCTCCCCGACCCCACCCCACCCCAATCAGTCCCCCGACCCTATCCCACACCAATCAGCCCCCCCGACCCCACCCCAATCAGCCCCCCGAACCTATCCCACACCAATCAGCCCCCCGACCCCACCCCACCACAATCAGCCCCCCCCGACCCCACCCCACCCCACCCCAATCAGCACCCCGACCCTATCCCACACCAATCAGCCCCCCGACCCCACCCCAATCAGCCCCCGACCCTATCTCACACCAATTAGCCCCCCGACCCCACCACAGCCCATCCCAATCAGCCCCCCGACCCTATCCCACACCAATCAGCCCCCCGACCCCACACAATCCCACACCACTCAGCCGCCCGACCCCACCCCACCCCACTCAGCCCCCCACCCCACTCCACCCCAATCAGCCCCCGACCCTATCCCACACCACTCAGCACCCCGACCCCACCCCACCCCAATCTGTCCCCCGACCCGATCCCACACCACTCAGCACCCCGACCCCACCCCACCCCAATCAGCCCTCCGACCCCAACCCACCTTACCCCAATCAGCCCCCGACACCACCCCACCCCAATTAGCCCCCGACTCTATCCCACCCCAATCACCCCCGCGACCCATCCCACCCCAATCAGCTCTCCGACCCTACCCCAATCACCCCCCCCGACACCAATCACCCTTACGACCCTACCGCATCCGACAACAATTACCGCACTGACCCTACCCCACACCACCCCAATCAGCCCCCCGACCCTACCCCAATCAGCCCCCCGATCCTACCCCACCCCACACCAATCACTTCCCCGACCCAACCCCACCCCACACCAAACCAATCACCCCCCCCGACTCCACCCCACCCCACACCACACCAATCACCCCCCCCGACCCTACCCAACCCCACACCACACCAATCACCCCCCCGACCCTACCCAACCCCACACCAATCAGACCCCCGACCCTACACCACCCCACACCACACCAATCACCTCCCCGACCCTACCCCACCCCACACCACACCAATCACCCCCCCGACCCTACTCCACCCCACCCCAAACCAATCACCCCCCCGACCCTACTCCACCCCACCCCACACCAATCACCCCCCCAAACCTACCCCACCCCAATCACCCCCCCCGACCCTACCCCACCCCAATTAACCCCCCAACCCTACCCCAACCCACCCTACCCCAATCACCCCCGACCTCACCCCACCCCAATCAACCCCCCGACCCTACCCCACCCCACCATACCCCAATCTCACCCTCGACCGTACCCAACCCCACACCAATCAACCCCCGACCCTACCCCACCCCACACCAATCAACCCCCGGCCCTACCCCACCCCAATCACCCACCCCGACCCTACCCCACACCAATCACCCCCTCGACCCTACCCCACCCCAACCCAATCACACCCCCCCGACCATACCACACTCCACACCACACCAATCACTCCCCCCGGACCTACCCCACCCCACCATACCCCAAATCACCCCCCCGACCCTACCCCACCCCACACCAATCAACTCCCCGACCCTACGCCACCCCACCCCTCCATACCCCAATCAACCCCCGACCCTACCCCACCCCACACCAATCAACCCCCGACCCTACCCGTATCCAATCACACCCCCCCACCCTACCCGACCCCAATCACACCCCCCCACCCTACCCCACCCCACCCCAATCACACCCCCCCACCCTACCCCACCCCACCCCACCCCAATCACACCCCCCCACCCTACCCCACCCCACCCCAATCACACCCCCCCACCCTACCCCACCCCACCCCACCCCAATCACACCCCCCCACCCTACCCCACCCCACCCCAATCACACCCCCCCACCCTACCCCACCCCAATCACACCCCCCCACCCTACCCCACCCCAATCACACCCCCCACCCCACCCCAATCACACCCCCCACCCCACCCCAATCACACCCCCCCACCCTACCCCAATCAAACCCCCCCACTAACACCCCAATCACACCCCCCTAACCCTACCCCACCCCACCCCACCCCAATCACACCCACCCGACCCTACCCGACCCCAATCAACCCCCGATCCTACCCCATCCCACACCAATCACCCCCCACACTTCTCCACCCCAATCGCCCCCCCCACCCGACCCTACCCCGCCCCCCCACCCGACCCCACCCCAATCGCCCACCACCCTACCCCAATCACCCCACCGACCCGACCCTACCCCACCCCAATCGCCCCCCCGACCCTACCCCACCCCAATCAACCCCCGACCCTACCCCATCCCACACCAATCACCCCCCACCCTTCTCCACCCCAATCGCCCCCCCACCCTACCCCACCCGACCCGACTCCACCCCAATCGCCCCCCCACCCGACCCTACCCCGCCCCCCCACCCGACCCAACTCCACCCCAATCGCACCCCCACCCGACCCTACCCCGCCCCCCCACCCGACCCGACCCCACCCCAATCGCCCACCACCCCACCCCAATCGCCCCCCCGACCCTACCCCACCCCACCCCACCCGCCCCCCCCGACCCATCCCACCCCACCCCAATCGCCCACCCGACCCTACCCCACCCCACCCCAATCGCCCCCCCCGACCCTATCCCACCCCACACCAATCACCCCCCTGACCCTACCCCACCCCACACCCTACCCCACCCCACACCAATCACCCTCTAACCCTACCCCACCCCAATTAACCCCCCAACCCTACCCCAACCCACGCTACCCCAATCAACCCCCCGACCCTACCCCACCCCACCATACCCCAATCACACCCTCGACCCTACCCCACCCCACACCAATCAACCCGCGAACCTACCACACCTCACACCAATCAACCCCCGACCCTACCCCACCCCACACCAATCAACCCCCGACCCTACCCCACTCCACACCAATCACCCCCCTGACCCTACCCCACCCCACACCCTACCCCACCCCACACCAATCACCCTCTAACCCTACCCCACCCCAATTAACCCCCCAACCCTACCCCAACCCACGCTACCCCAATCAACCCCCCGACCCTACCCCACCCCACCATACCCCAATCACACCCTCGACCCTACCCCACCCCACACCAATCAACCCGCGAACCTACCACACCTCACACCAATCAACCCCCGACCCTACCCCACCCCACACCAATCAACCCCCGACCCTACCCCACTCCACACCAATCACCCCCCCGACCCCACCCCACCCCACACCAATCACCCCCCCGACCCCACCCCACCCCACACCAATCACCCCCCCGACCCCACCCCACCCCACACCAATCACCCCCCCGACCCCACCCCACCCCACACCAATCACCCCCCCGACCCCACCCCACCCCACACCAATCACCCCCCCGACCCCACCCCACCCCACACCAATCACCCCCCCGACCCCACCCCACCCCACACCAATCACCCCCCCGACCCTACCCCACCCCACACCAATCACCCCCCCGACCCTACCCCACCCCACACCAATCACCCCCCTGACTCTACCGCATCCGACCACAATCACCGCACCGACCCTATCCCACCCCACCCCAATCACACCCTCGACCCTACCCCACCCCAATCACACCCTCGACCCTACCCCACCCCACCCCAATCACACCCTCGACCCTACCCTACCCCACCCCAATCACACCCTCGACCCTACCCCACCCCACCCCAATCACACCCTCGACCCTACCCCACCCCACCCCAATCACACCCTCGACCCTACCCCAATCACACCCTCGACCCTACCCCACCCCACCCCAATCACACCCTCGGCCCTACCCCACCCCACCCCAATCACACCCTTGACCCTACCCCACCCCACCCCAATCACACCCTCGACCCTACCCCAACCCAATCACCCCCCGACCCTACCCCACCCCACACCAATCAACCCCCTACCCTACCCCAACCCTATCACCCCCCCTACCCTACCCCACCCCACCCCAATGACCCTACCGCATCCGACAACGATCACCGCACCGACCCTACCCCACCCCAATCATCCCCCCGACACCAATCACCCTCCCGACCCTACCCCACCCCAAACAACCCCCAACCCTACCCCACACCAATCACCCCCCCGACCCCACCCCACACCAATCATTCCCCTGACCCTACCACACCCCAATCACCCCCCCGACCCTACCCCACACCAAACTCCCCCGACCCCACCCCACACCAATCACCCCCGACCCCACTCCACACCAATCACCCCCGACCCCACCCCACATCACCCCCGACCCCACCCCACACCAATCACCCCACCGACCCGACCCCACACCCCACACCAATCACCCCACCGACCCGACCCCACACCCACACCAATCACCCCCCCGGCCCGACCCCACACACACACCAATCACCCCCCGACCCTACCCCACACCAATCACCCCCCCGACCTTACCCCACCCCAGCCCAATCACCGCACCAACCCTACCCCACACCAGCCCAATCACCCCCCCCGACCCTACCCCACCCCACACCAATCACCCCTCCGACCCCACCCCACACCAATCACCCCCCTGACCCTACCGCATCCGACCACAATCACCGCACCATCCCTACACCACCCCAATCACCCCCCGACCCTAGCCCACCCCACACCAATCACTCCCCGGACCCTATCGCATCCGACAACGATCACCGCACCGACCCTACCCCACCTCAATCACCCCCCCGACACCATATCCCCCCCCCGACCCTACCCTACCCCAACCCACACAACCCCGACCCTACCCCACACCAATCACCCCCCCGAAACCACCCCACACCAATAACCCCCCCGACCCTACCCCCCACCCCAAACAACCCCCGACCCTACCCCACCCCACCCCAATAAGCCCCCCGACCCTATCCCACACTAATCAAACCTCGACACTAACCCACCCCAATCACCCCCCCGACCCTAGCCCACTGACACCAATCACCCCCCGACCCTACCCTACCCCACCGACACCAATCACACCCCCGACCCTACCCTACCCCAACCCACACAACCCCGGCCCCACCTCACACCAATCACCCCCCCGACCCCACCTCACACCAATCACCCCCCCGACCCTACCCCACCCCACACCAATCACCCTCCGACCCTACCCCACCCCAATTAACCCCCCAACCCTAACCCAACCCACCCTACCCCAATCAACCCCCCAACCCTACCCCACCCCAATTAACCCCCCAACCCTAACCCAACCCACCCTACCCCAATCACCCCCCCCGAACCCTACCCCACCCCACACCAATCACCCCCCTGACCCTACCGCATCCAACAACGATCACCGCACCGACCCTACCCCACCCCAATCACCCCCCCGACACCAATCACCCCCCCGACCCTACCCCACCCCACACAACCCCCGACCCTACCCCACACCAATCACCCCCCCGACACCAACCCCCCCCGACACCACCCCACACCAATCACCCCCCCCGACCCTACCCAGCACACCAATCACCCCCCCCGACCCTACCCCCCACACCAATCACCCCCCGACCCTACCCCCCACCCCACACAACCCCCTACCCTACCCCACCCACCAATCACCCCCCCGACCCCAATCACCCCACCCCACCCCAATCACCCCACCGACCCGACCCCACCCCACACCAATCACCCCCCCGACCCGACCCCACCCCACACCAATCACCCCCCCGACCCGACCCCACCCCACACCAATCACCCCCCTGAGGAGAAAGTGAGGTCTGCAGATGCTGGAGATCAAAGTTGAAACTTTATTGCTGGAACAGCACAGCAGGTCAGGCAGCATCCAGGGAACAGGAGATTCGATGTTTCGGGCACAGGCCCTTCTTCAGGAATGAGCAGAGAGTGTTCAGCAGGAGAAGATAAAAGGTAGGGAGGAGGGACTTGGAGGAGGGGAGTTGGAAATGTGATAGGTGGAAAGAGGTCAAGGTGAGGGTGATAGGTCGGAGTAGGGTGGAGGCGGAGAGGTCAAGAAGAAGACTGCAGGTCAGGAAGGCGGTGCCGGGCTGGAAGGATCCGGCTGAGACAAGGTGGGGGGAGGGGGGATGAAGAAACTGGTGAAGTCCAAGTTCATCCCCTGCGGTTGGAGGGTTCCCAGTCGGAAGATAAGACGCTCCTCCTCCGACCGTCGGGTTGTTGTGGTTTGGCGGTGGATGAGTCCAATGACCTGCATATCCTCGGTGGAGTGGGAGGGGGAGTTGAAATGCTGTGCCACAGGTTGGTTGGGTTGGTTCGTCCGGGTGGCCCAGAGGTGCTCCCTGAATCGCTCCGCAAGTAGGCGGCCTGTCTCCCCAATATAGAGGAGGCCACACCGGCTGCAGCGGATGCAGTAGATGATGTGGGTGGAGGTGCAGGTGAATCTGTGGCGGATATGGAAGTTTCCCTTGGGGCCTTGGAGAGAAGTGAGGGGGGAGGTGTGGGCGCAAGTGTTGCACCTCCTGCGGTTGCAAGGGAAGGTGCCGGGAGTGGTGGTTGGGTCGGTGGGGGGTGTGGATCTGACAAGGGAGTCGCGGAGGGAGTGGTCTCTACGGAAAGCTGATAGGGGAGGGGAGGGAAATATATCCTTGGTGCTGGGGTCTGTTTGGAGGTGGCGGAAGTGACGGCGGATGATGCGCTGTACATGGAGATTGGTGGGGTGGTAGGTGAGGACCAGTGGGGTTCTATCCTGGTGGCGGTTGGAGGGGCGGGGCTCAAGGGCGGAGGAGCGGGAAGTGGAGGAGATGCGGTGGAGGGCACCGTCGACCACGTCGGGGGGGAAATTGCGGTCCTTGAAGAAGGAGGCCATCTGTGTTGTACGTAATTTGAACTGGTCCTCCTGGGAGCAGATGCGGCGGAGACGAAGGAATTGGGAGAATGGGATGGCGTTTTTACAGGGGGCAGGATGGGAGGAGGTGTAGTCCAGGTAGCTGTGTGAGTCGGTAGGTTTGTAACCCGACACAGCTACCTGGACTACACCTCCTCCCATCCTGCCCCCTGTAAAAACGCCATCCCATTCTCCCAATTCCTTCGTCTCCGCCGCATCTGCTCCCAGGAGGACCAGTTCAAATTACGTCCCCACTGGTCCTCACCTACCACCCCACCAATCTCCATGTACAGCGCATCATCCGCCGTCACTTCCGCCACCTCCAAACAGACCCCAGCACCAAGGATATATTTCCCTCCCCTCCCCTATCAGCTTTCCGTAGAGACCACTCCCTCCGCGACTCCCTTGTCAGATCCACACCCCCCACCGACCCAACCTCCACTCCCGGCACCTTCCCTTGCAACCGCAGGAGGTGCAACACTTGCGCCCACACCTCCCCCCTCACTTCTCTCCAAGGCCCCAAGGGAAACTTCCATATCCGCCACAGATTCACCTGCACCTCCACCCACATCATCTACTGCATCCGCTGCAGCCGGTGTGGCCTCCTCTATATTGGGGAGACAGGCCGCCTACTTGCGGAGCGATTCAGGGAGCACCTCTGGGCCAACCGGACGAACCAACCCAACCAACCTGTGGCACAGCATTTCAACTCCCCCTCCCACTCCACCGAGGATATGCAGGTCATTGGACTCATCCACCGCCAAACCACAACAACCCGACGGTCGGAGGAGGAGCGTCTTATCTTCCGACTGGGAACCCTCCAACCGCAGGGGATGAACTTGGACTTCACCAGTTTCTTCATCCCCCCTCCCCCCACCTTGTCTCAGCCGGATCCTTCCAGCCCGGCACCGCCTTCCTGACCTGCAGTCTTCTTCTTGACCTCTCCGCCTCCACCCTACTCCGACCTATCACCCTCACCTTGACCTCTTTCCACCTATCACATTTCCAACTCCCCTCCTCCAAGTCCCTCCTCCCTACCTTTTATCTTCTCCTGCTGAACACTCTCTGCTCATTCCTGAAGAAGGGCCTGTGCCCGAAACGTCGAATCTCCTGTTCCCTGGATGCTGCCTGACCTGCTGTGCTGTTCCAGCAATAAAGTTTCAATCACCCCCCTGACCCTACCGCATCCGACCACAATCACCGCACCATCCCTACACCACCCCAATCACCCCCCGACCCTAGCCCACCCCACACCAATCACTCCCCGGACCCTATCGCATCCGACAACGATCACCGCACCGACCCTACCCCACCTCAATCACCCCCCCGACACCATATCCCCCCCCCGACCCTACCCTACCCCAACCCACACAACCCCGACCCTACCCCACACCAATCACCCCCCCGAAACCACCCCACACCAATAACCCCCCCGACCCTACCCCCCACCCCAAACAACCCCCGATCCTACCCCACCCCACCCCAATAAGCCCCCCGACCCTATCCCACACTAATCAACCCTCGACACTAACCCACCCCAATCACCCCCCCGACCCTAGCCCACTGACACCAATCACCCCCCGACCCTACCCTACCCCACCGACACCAATCACACCCCCGACCCTACCCTACCCCAACCCACACAACCCCGGCCCCACCTCACACCAATCACCCCCCCGACCCCACCTCACACCAATCACCCCCCCGACCCTACCCCACCCCACACCAATCACCCTCCGACCCTACCCCAGCCCAATTAACCCCCCAACCCTAACCCAACCCACCCTACCCCAATCAACCCCCCAACCCTACCCCACCCCAATTAACCCCCCAACCCTAACCCAACCCACCCTACCCCAATCACCCCCCCCGACCCTACCCCACCCCACACCAATCACCCCCCTGACCCTACCGCATCCAACAACGATCACCGCACCGACCCTACCCCACCCCAATCACCCCCCCGACACCAATCACCCCCCCGACCCTACCCCACCCCACACAACCCCCGACCCTACCCCACACCAATCACCCCCCCGACACCAACCCCCCCCGACACCACCCCACACCAATCACCCCCCCCGACCCTACCCAGCACACCAATCACCCCCCCCGACCCTACCCCCCACACCAATCACCCCCCGACCCTACCCCCCACCCCACACAACCCCCTACCCTACCCCACCCACCAATCACCCCCCCGACCCCAATCACCCCACCCCACCCCAATCACCCCACCGACCCGACCCCACCCCACACCAATCACCCCCCCGACCCGACCCCACCCCACACCAATCACCCCCCCGACCCGACCCCACCCCACACCAATCACCCCCCCGACCCTACCCCACCCCACACCAATCACCCCCCCGACCCTACCCCACCCCAATCAACCCCCCAACCCTACCCCAACCCACCATACCCCAATCACCCCCCGACCCCACCCCACCCCACCCAAATCAACCCCCCGACCCTACTCCACCCCACCAAACACCAATCACACCCTCGACCCCACCCCACCAAACCCCAATCACACCCTCGACCCCACCCCACCAAACCCCAATCACACCCCCCACCCGACCCAACTCCACCCCATTCGCACCCCCACCCGACCTTACCCCGCCCCCCCACCCGACCCGACCCCAATCGCCCACCACCCAACCCCAATCGCCCCCCCGACCCTACCCCACCCCACCCGCCCCCCCGACCCATCCCACCCCACCCCAATCGCCCCCCCCCGACCCTAACCCACCCCACCCCAATCGCACCCCCCGACCCTACCCCACCCCACACCAATCACCCCCCTGACCCTACCCCACCCCACCCCACACCAATCACCCTCCAACCCTACCCCACCCCAATTAACCCCCCAACCCTACCCCAACCCACGCTACCCCAATCAACCCCCCGACCCTACCCCACCCCACCATACCCCAATCACACCCTCGACCCTACCCCACCCCACACCAATCAACCCGCGAACCTACCCCACCCCACACCAATCAACCCCCGACCCTACCCCACTCCACACCAATCACCCCCCCGACCCCACCCCACCCCACACCAATCACCCCCCCGACCCTACCCCACCCCACACCAATCACCCCCCTGACTCTACCGCATCCGACCATAATCACCGCACCGACCCTACCCCACCCCAATCACACCCTCGACCCTACCCCACCCCAATCACACCCTCGACCCTACCCTACCCCACCCCAATCACACCCTCGACCCTACCCCACCCCACCCCAATCACACCCTCGACCCTACCCCACCCCAATCACACCCTCGACCCTACCCCACCCCACCCCAATCACACCCTCGACCCTACCCCAATCACACCCTCGACCCTACCCCACCCCACCCCAATCACACCCTCGACCCTACCCCAACCCAATCACCCCCCGACCCTACCCCACCCCACACCAATCACCCCCCGACCCTACCCCACCCCACACCAATCAACCCCCGACCCTACCCCAACCCTATCACCCCCCCTACCCTACCCCACCCCACCCCAATGACCCTACCGCATCCGACAACGATCACCGCACCGACCCTACCCCACCCCAATCATCCCCCCGACACCAATCACCCTCCCGACCCTACCCCACCCCAAACAACCCCCAACCCTACCCCACACCAATCACCCCCCCGACCCCACCCCACACCAATCATTCCCCCGACCCTACCACACCCCAATCACCCCACCGACCCTACCCCACACCAAACTCCCCCGACCCCACCCCACACCAATCACCCCCGACCCTACCCCACACCAATCACCCCCCCGAAACCACCCCACACCAATAACCCCCCCGGCCCTACCCCCCACCCCAAACAACCCCCGATCCTTCCCCACCCCACCCCACCCCAATAAGCCCCCCGACCCTATCCCACACTAATCAACCCTCGACACTAACCCACCCCAATCACCCCCCCGACCCTAGCCCACTGACGCCAATCACCCCCCGACCCTACCCTACCCCACCGACACCAATCACACCCCCGGCCCCACCTCACACCAATCACCCCCCCGACCCCACCTCACACCAATCACCCCCCCGACCCTACCCCACCCCAATTAACCCCCCAACCCTAACCCAACCCACCCTACCCCAATCAACCCCCCAACCCTACCCCACCCCAATTAACCCCCCAACCCTAACCCAACCCACCCTACCCCAATCACCCCCCCGACCCTACCCCACCCCACCCCACACCAATCACCCCCCTGACCCTACCGCATCCAACAACGATCACCGCACCGACCCTACCCCACCAAACCCCAATCAACCCCCCGACCCTACTCCACCCCACCAAACCCCAATCAACCCCCCGACCCTACTCCACCCCACCAAACCCCAATCAACCCCCCGACCCTACTCCACCCCACCAAACCCCAATCAACCCCCCGACCCTACTCCACCCCACCAAACTCCAATCACCCCCCCGACCCTACTCCACCCCACCAAACCCCAATCACCCCCCCGACCCGACCCCGCCGACCCGACCCCGCCCCACACCAATCACCCCCCCGACCCTACCGCACCGACCCCACCCCACACCAATCACCCCCCTGACCCTACCGCATCCAACAACGATCACCGCACCGACCCTACCCCACCCCAATCACCCCCCCGACACCAATCACCCCCCCGACCCTACCCCACCCCACACAACCCCCGACCCTACCCCACACCAATCACCCCCCCGACACCAACCCCCCCCGACACCACCCCACACCAATCACCCCCCCCCGACCCTACCCAGCACACCAATCACCCCCCCCGACCCTACCCCCCACACCAATCACCCCCCGACCCTACCCCCCACCCCACACAACCCCCTACCCTACCCCACCCACCAATCACCCCCCCGACCCCAATCACCCCACCCCACCCCAATCACCCCACCGACCCGACCCCACCCCACACCAATCACCCCCCCGACCCGACCCCACCCCACACCAATCACCCCCCCGACCCGACCCCACCCCACACCAATCACCCCCCCGACCCTACCCCACCCCACACCAATCACCCCCCCGACCCTACCCCACCCCAATCAACCCCCCAACCCTACCCCAACCCACCATACCCCAATCACCCCCCGACCCCACCCCACCCCACCCAAATCAACCCCCCGACCCTACTCCACCCCACCAAACACCAATCACACCCTCGACCCCACCCCACCAAACCCCAATCACACCCTCGACCCCACCCCACC
This sequence comes from Chiloscyllium plagiosum, assembly GCF_037043375.1. Lineage (NCBI taxonomy): Eukaryota > Metazoa > Chordata > Chondrichthyes > Orectolobiformes > Hemiscylliidae > Chiloscyllium > Chiloscyllium plagiosum. The sequence continues at coordinate 42,545,290 of NW_028270169.1, forward strand.
AAACCCCAATCACACCCCCCACCCGACCCAACTCCACCCCAATCGCACCCCCACCCGACCTTACCCCGCCCCCCCACCCGACCCGACCCCAATCGCCCACCACCCAACCCCAATCGCCCCCCCGACCCTACCCCACCCCACCCGCCCCCCCGACCCATCCCACCCCACCCCAATCGCCCCCCCCGACCCTAACCCACCCCACCCCAATCGCACCCCCCGACCCTACCCCACCCCACACCAATCACCCCCCTGACCCTACCCCACCCCACCCCACACCAATCACCCTCCAACCCTACCCCACCCCAATTAACCCCCCAACCCTACCCCAACCCACGCTACCCCAATCAACCCCCCGACCCTACCCCACCCCACCATACCCCAATCACACCCTCGACCCTACCCCACCCCACACCAATCAACCCGCGAACCTACCCCACCCCACACCAATCAACCCCCGACCCTACCCCACTCCACACCAATCACCCCCCCGACCCCACCCCACCCCACACCAATCACCCCCCCGACCCTACCCCACCCCACACCAATCACCCCCCTGACTCTACCGCATCCGACCATAATCACCGCACCGACCCTACCCCACCCCAATCACACCCTCGACCCTACCCCACCCCAATCACACCCTCGACCCTACCCTACCCCACCCCAATCACACCCTCGACCCTACCCCACCCCACCCCAATCACACCCTCGACCCTACCCCACCCCACCCCAATCACACCCTCGACCCTACCCCACCCCACCCCAATCACACCCTCGACCCTACCCCAATCACACCCTCGACCCTACCCCACCCCACCCCAATCACACCCTCGACCCTACCCCAACCCAATCACCCCCCGACCCTACCCCACCCCACACCAATCACCCCCCGACCCTACCCCAACCCTATCACCCCCCCTACCCTACCCCACCCCACCCCAATGACCCTACCGCATCCGACAACGATCACCGCACCGACCCTACCCCACCCCAATCATCCCCCCGACACCAATCACCCTCCCGACCCTACCCCACCCCAAACAACCCCCAACCCTACCCCACACCAATCACCCCCCCGACCCCACCCCACACCAATCATTCCCCCGACCCTACCACACCCCAATCACCCCACCGACCCTACCCCACACCAAACTCCCCCGACCCCACCCCACACCAATCACCCCCGACCCTACCCCACACCAATCACCCCCCCGAAACCACCCCACACCAATAACCCCCCTGGCCCTACCCCCCACCCCAAACAACCCCCGATCCTACCCCACCCCACCCCACACCAATCACCCCCCTGACCCTACCGCATCCAACAACGATCACCGCACCGACCCTACCCCACCAAACCCCAATCAACCCCCCGACCCTACTCCACCCCACCAAACCCCAATCAACCCCCCGACCCTACTCCACCCCACCAAACCCCAATCAACCCCCCGACCCTACTCCACCCCACCAAACTCCAATCACCCCCCCGACCCTACTCCACCCCACCAAACCCCAATCACCCCCCCGACCCGACCCCGCCGACCCGACCCCGCCCCACACCAATCACCCCCCCGACCCTACCGCACCGACCCCACCCCACACCAATCACCCCCCTGACCCTACCGCATCCAACAACGATCACCGCACCGACCCTACCCCACCCCAATCACCCCCCCGACACCAATCACCCCCCCGACCCTACCCCACCCCACACAACCCCCGACCCTACCCCACACCAATCACCCCCCCGACACCAACCCCCCCCGACACCACCCCACACCAATCACCCCCCCCGACCCTACCCAGCACACCAATCACCCCCCCCGACCCTACCCCCCACACCAATCACCCCCCGACCCTACCCCCCACCCCACACAACCCCCTACCCTACCCCACCCACCAATCACCCCCCCGACCCCAATCACCCCACCCCACCCCAATCACCCCACCGACCCGACCCCACCCCACACCAATCACCCCCCCGACCCGACCCCACCCCACACCAATCACCCCCCCGACCCGACCCCACCCCACACCAATCACCCCCCCGACCCTACCCCACCCCACACCAATCACCCCCCCGACCCTACCCCACCCCAATCAACCCCCCAACCCTACCCCAACCCACCATACCCCAATCACCCCCCGACCCCACCCCACCCCACCCAAATCAACCCCCCGACCCTACTCCACCCCACCAAACACCAATCACACCCTCGACCCCACCCCACCAAACCCCAATCACACCCTCGACCCCACCCCACCAAACCCCAATCACACCCCCCACCCGACCCAACTCCACCCCAATCGCACCCCCACCCGACCTTACCCCGCCCCCCCACCCGACCCGACCCCAATCGCCCACCACCCAACCCCAATCGCCCCCCCGACCCTACCCCACCCCACCCGCCCCCCCGACCCATCCCACCCCACCCCAATCGCCCCCCCCGACCCTAACCCACCCCACCCCAATCGCACCCCCCGACCCTACCCCACCCCACACCAATCACCCCCCTGACCCTACCCCACCCCACCCCACACCAATCACCCTCCAACCCTACCCCACCCCAATTAACCCCCCAACCCTACCCCAACCCACGCTACCCCAATCAACCCCCCGACCCTACCCCACCCCACCATACCCCAATCACACCCTCGACCCTACCCCACCCCACACCAATCAACCCGCGAACCTACCCCACCCCACACCAATCAACCCCCGACCCTACCCCACTCCACACCAATCACCCCCCCGACCCCACCCCACCCCACACCAATCACCCCCCCGACCCTACCCCACCCCACACCAATCACCCCCCTGACTCTACCGCATCCGACCATAATCACCGCACCGACCCTACCCCACCCCAATCACACCCTCGACCCTACCCCACCCAATCACACCCTCGACCCTACCCTACCCCACCCCAATCACACCCTCGACCCTACCCCACCCCACCCCAATCACACCCTCGACCCTACCCCACCCCACCCCAATCACACCCTCGACCCTACCCCACCCCACCCCAATCACACCCTCGACCCTACCCCAATCACACCCTCGACCCTACCCCACCCCACCCCAATCACACCCTCGACCCTACCCCAACCCAATCACCCCCCGACCCTACCCCACCCCACACCAATCACCCCCCGACCCTACCCCAACCCTATCACCCCCCCTACCCTACCCCACCCCACCCCAATGACCCTACCGCATCCGACAACGATCACCGCACCGACCCTACCCCACCCCAATCATCCCCCCGACACCAATCACCCTCCCGACCCTACCCCACCCCAAACAACCCCCAACCCTACCCCACACCAATCACCCCCCCGACCCCACCCCACACCAATCATTCCCCCGACCCTACCACACCCCAATCACCCCACCGACCCTACCCCACACCAAACTCCCCCGACCCCACCCCACACCAATCACCCCCGACCCTACCCCACACCAATCACCCCCCCGAAACCACCCCACACCAATAACCCCCCTGGCCCTACCCCCCACCCCAAACAACCCCCGATCCTACCCCACCCCACCCCACCCCAATAAGCCCCCCGACCCTATCCCACACTAATCAACCCTCGACACTAACCCACCCCAATCACCCCCCCGACCCTAGCCCACTGACGCCAATCACCCCCCGACCCTACCCTACCCCACCGACACCAATCACACCCCCGGCCCCACCTCACACCAATCACCCCCCCGACCCCACCTCACACCAATCACCCCCCCGACCCTACCCCACCCCAATTAACCCCCCAACCCTAACCCAACCCACCCTACCCCAATCAACCCCCCAACCCTACCCCACCCCAATTAACCCCCCAACCCTAACCCAACCCACCCTACCCCAATCACCCCCCCGACCCTACCCCACCCCACCCCACACCAATCACCCCCCTGACCCTACCGCATCCAACAACGATCACCGCACCGACCCTACCCCACCAAACCCCAATCAACCCCCCGACCCTACTCCACCCCACCAAACCCCAATCAACCCCCCGACCCTACTCCACCCCACCAAACCCCAATCAACCCCCCGACCCTACTCCACCCCACCAAACTCCAATCACCCCCCCGACCCTACTCCACCCCACCAAACCCCAATCACCCCCCCGACCCGACCCCGCCCCACACCAATCACCCCCCCGACCCTACCGCACCGACCCCGCCCCACACCAATCACCCCCCCGACTCTACCGCACCGACCCCGCCCCACACCAATCACCCCCCCGACCCTACCGCACCGACCCCGCCCCACACCAATCACCCCCCCGACTCTACCGCACCGACCCCGCCCCACACCAATCACCCCCCCGACCCTACCGCACCGACCCCGCCCCACACCAATCACCCCCCCGACCCTACCGCACCGACCCCGCCCCACACCAATCACCCCCCCGACCCCGCACCGACCCCGCCCCACACCAATCACCCCCCCGACCCTACCCCGCCCGACACCAATCACCCCCCCCGACCCTACCCCACCCGACACCAACCACCCTCCGACCCTACCCCACCCGACACCAACCACCCTCCGACCCTACCCCAACCACCCTCCGACCCTACCCCACCCGACACCAACCACCCTCCGACCCTACCCCACCCGACACCAATCACCCCCCCGCCCTACCTGACCCTACCCCACCCCAATCACTCCCTGACCCTACCCCACCCCAATCACCCCTGAACCTACTCCTCCTGTCAAACACCCTCTGACCCTACCCAAACACCATACACCCCCTGAACCTACCCCAAACACCATTCACCCTCAGACCCTACCCCACCCAAAACCAATCACCCCCTGACCCTACCCGACACCAAACTCATCCCCGACCCTACCCCACCCGACACCAATCACCCCCCCGACCCTACCCCACCCCAATCACCCTCTGACCCTACCCCACCCGACACCAATCACCCCTGACTCCACCCCACCCAATAGTAACCACCACCCGACTCTCGCCATATGCTCCTATCCCACCACACTTCTCAAAACCACCACTAAAATGGCAATTGCTCTCCAGAGACTGCAGGATGGCTGGTGTTAAGAGGAGGAGTGTTAGATTGATACTGGATGCTGAGAGATTGGGGTAGAGGGGCTCCACTTTGCATCTAATTCTGTGTTGCACCTAACCTGGAAAATGCTGAGGAGCCAAAGTGGGAAATGCTTTATTTTCAATCCCTTGTCACAATGAGCACGGCATTCAAACATAAGCATTATTTTTAAATATACTGGAAAGATTTCCGTGGTGAAAAATATCCTGATGGTACTTTTTGCTCTGTAGAGCTGATCATCTTCAGACTGATGGATCTTCCTTCTAAATATTTACTCACAGCAATGTCACCTTTGCTCTGAACTGCATTGAATCCATCTTATTCGAGTCCTGCCCTACAGCTGGAGTCAGAAATTGTGATGCAGAAATAAGAGTTGACACTGTTTACAAAAAAACCCCAAAAATATATATTTGCATTTAAACTATCATAAACATATACAAAAATGATATTCTATTGTTTGTCTTACCATAAATTAATACATCTACAATCATTGAGTAGACATAATGAAATGAACTACAGCCATTACATTTCATTTCCATAGCCTCTTGTACAGGGCTCTGCAAAGACAGACATTGATCCTGGAAATGGAAAAGAGAGGGTATACTCGTTTCAATCTCATTCAACACTTCATACCAGTCTCCCCTTGTGTTCCCTGAATCTCAGACTTACTCCACTTGAGTAAAGTGCTGGAGGGTGTAGAGGGCTAGCGGGAAGGTGGGTGGGAACTGGGATGGATGCTGGGAACGGAGGGACAAACCAAGTCTGAGTTCTGACATTTGATTTGCTTTTCATCAAGATCAGAATATTCTTCATTAACTTGATGTCACAGTCTGAAATGGAGAAATTGCCTGATATTTAACAACAAGCTACAAGTTAATTTTTTCAAGCATTATATTTCCAATGTCTCAGCTGGACGGGAGACAGTACTACTAACAATGCAACACTCCCTCTGCACTCCACTACTGTCAGAATGCATTATTTGTTCATCTTCTGTAGTGAATCCAGAAACAACAAGCATGCTATCACAAGAATCAAATTAATGCTTGGAAAAGAGTGTTACTTAGAATCCTGATTGTGTGGAAGCAGCCCATTCCGCCCATCAGGTCTACACCAACCCCCTGAAAAGCATTTCAGTATCCCCCCATCCCAGTAACCCTGCATTTCCAGCTGATCCACGTAGCCTTCATGTCCCTGGACACTACGGGCAATCCACCTGACTTGTACATCTTTTGGCTGTGGGAGGAAACCGGAGCAAACCCACGCAGACACGGGGAGAATGTGCAAACTCTACACAGTTGCCTGAGGGTGGAATCGAACCCTGGTCCCTGGTGCTGTGAGGCAGCAGCGCTAACCACGAAGCCACCGTGCCAGGTTCTGCAAGGTGCAATGGTCAGAGGTTCCACATAGAGAACTCAGTCGATAAAACTTTCTCTCACTCTGCAATCGCAAGTGTCACATACCTCTCTAAAACATCCAGACGACTGAATCAAAAGAGTCAGATTGTGAGGGACATTTCTAAGGTGAGATCACTGAGAAAGCATTCTACTCAGAAATGTTCCTAATGTAAAATCTTCTGTATCTAAGGAAATGACTGAAAATTAATTATAAACACTCTAAAGTTTGGAAAGGAGAGAGAACTTTGGTGACTATCTGTCAGATCAGTGTTAAATGTTAAATGTATTCAGTATTTCATTCTCAACTTACTGTCATTACCATCTCATAACTCACACTCCAGCCTGACCCACAAGAAGCTGTTACTGATAAAATACCAGCTGGGTTTTATGTGGAATCCAATTACTGAATTACTATTAAGAATGCGGGATTCAATTTTTTTGCCCAATTTCCAACTATTTTCTCCGGCAAGTGCTGGCATCTTTGCGCACGATTCCACTGTTACTTCTGATAACCTGCTCAAAGATAATTCTTTGTGTGTGACTCTAAGCAGTACAGAAATTTACTGGGAGACTTGCTCAGAGGAGCATCAGCCTTGAGCCCCCTGCCCTCCCCTGCTGTAACTAACCTTTCATTTTTCAGATGTGACATTGGTCAGCAAGCAGGAATGGAAATGCTGTTTGGTTTATGATTAGATTAGATTCCTTACAGTGTGGAAACAGGCCCTTCGACCCAACCAGTCCACACCGACCCTCCAAAGAGTAACCCATCCAGTTCCATTTGCCTCTGACTAATGCACCTAACACTACGGGCAATTTAGCATGGTCAATTCACCTAACCTGTACATCTTTGGACGGGAGGAAACCGGGACACTCGGAGGAAACCCATGCAGACGCGGGGAGAATGTGCAAACTCCACACAGACAGTTGCCCACGGCTGGAATCGAACCTGGGACTCAGTAACCACTGAGTCACCATGCCGCCCGAGGGCGCAGAGGGCAATTTCAGCATCATTCTCCCACTGTAATCCAGTACACACCGATTATTTAACTCAATATTCACTGGGAAGCCGAAATTGACTGATAATTATAGCCTGTGTCCTGAACTCTGGATGTTTTATTTGGGTGTATCACTTCAGAAGATCATTCTAATTGTGAAGCAAAAATAGATGAGTAAACTTCCCGTGGCATTGCTTATGGTATGTCAGGATTCTCACACCAGCTGATGCACGGTGTCGCAGTCTGTTGCTGCTACATGTGAACCTAATGAATCTGGCTTGCTCTGGTAAAGCCCCTGGTCTAAGATTTCTACTTTCACCAGCTCATTTACAAGTTAAAGGTGCTTCAGGACATCCTCAGGTTTTGTAAAAATTAGAAGATGATTTGCTGGAGAAATGCGATTCTCCAAGTGGCTGCCTCTTTATCATGTATGATATACAGTCTAACATTTCCAGTTTTCGGTGTGTTGCTCATGCTGCTGTTTTTGGGATCTTACAAAGGAAGTACAAGGAGGAAGATGTGAGCAGAGAAGTGTAACAGGAGTTAAGCGTCAATACATTAGCGAGGGTTTGAAAGTAACCATGACTTTGAGGGGAATTTTTTTAATGTACAAGTTGCCCAATTTCTATTCTTGTACCTGCTCCCTTGTTCTTCCAACCTATGACCTTATCAACAATAAATCCTGACGTCTTTCCTCGTGCTTTCCTGAAATCTCTATCTGGGGTAAAGAGCCACACTTAGCTGACCCCTTGGGTGTGTAGGAGTGCACGGTGAGCCCGTTATGTTTGAAAGCGCTGAATGTGTGGCACAGTGCAATGGTGCAGCCTCTGTGTTGCAGGGTGTCCCCAAAAAAACAATGATGTGATATTCACCATAACATGACCATCCCTGGAGCAGATACATAACACTAAAATGGAGAGGGAGCTTTCCAAAGACTTTTTTTTGAGAAGTGTAACTTATGCTTTTGGCCTTTTAGGTGAGCATTGCCAAAGGATGGATTGATCAAAGGGATATTGTTGATTTTTTGCACTTCTTAAAACAAAGTTGTTCATTACCTGATAAAAAGGGGCAGCAATATCATGTATGGGTAGGGAGGGTGGGTAATTCAAACAGACTCAGTGCAGAGTCTGAAATAAGAACCATGATGGTGAGGTTATGTTTCGATAGTATCTGTTGCCATTGCTGGTGCAGTAAGAGCTTAGACAGGTGGGCTCCACTTCCTTTAGAGTTGGAAAATGATGAAAGGTGGCTGATCCTAGTGATGCCTACCCCTACGCCCTCCTCCTTTCCCCACATCCAGGAGCCCCACACAGCTCTTGGGTAGAGTTTGACCCGGACAATGTCTTGGGCCAACTGCAGCACATACTGAGCCTCAGGGTGACCTCACTATGCGATGCAGTGACACTCCTCAAACAATCCGACAACTCCACCCCTTCCCCCCAGCTCGCCTGCACCCCTCACTCAGTTCATCTCCAGCACTGCAGGAAGGAGCTGGTCAGTCAATTCAGAGTCACCACAAAAAGATTACAACAAACATTCAAAGCAGATATACAACTGTCAAAGGAAACAAAATGCAACGAGATATTTACACATATACAGAGGAACCTCGATTATCCGAAGGACACGGGCAGGGAAGTATTTTGTTGGTATAATCGAATGCCGGATAACATTATGTAGCCAAGCATCAGGACCTTGCGATCTTGTCGGATAATGCGATATTTGGATAAACGAATGCCAGATATTCGAGGTTCCTCCGTAATAATAGAAAGGGATGGAGCTCTCTCTCTCTCCCATTCCCTACAAATTATATTGCACAACAGAAGCACAGGGATGGGGTGGGGATTAGGGTGCAATTTAAGGCTGATAGTTCCATCACTTTCCATTTGAGTAATGATCCCAGCCAAGGGAGGAGCATTGTCCATTACCAATTGATACACTCAGCCCCCTCCCCTATCATGTTACTGTGGAGGATCGGGTGGGGGAGCAGGGGTGCGAGCTATCTGGACTGTATCACAAGATCCCGTGGCATTGCTACCTGCTGGTAAACCCCCAACTCCCAGTAAACAGGTGTCACAACATGATTCATCTCTCGATAACACAAAGGAGGTCTCACATTAACCCTTCACTAGCTACAGCGACTGAAGTGACAGCTGCGATTGGGAGAAAAGGTGCCACATGAAGGTTGGGAGCACTTTCAAAAAAGAAACGTATTTATAAGAAGTCCCCTTGAAATTGACACTTTTAAAAGTAATTCTCACCGATGTTTCTCCCTTTTGTCTCTTTGGAGTTAAAGTATGACTCCTCAGCAGTATGTCCTATGCTTTCAAATAGCCATAGGTAAGGCTAGACAGTGAAGAACAGTAAAATATTTGCCTGTGATAGGCATCATGACTGAATGTGAATTCATCCCCAGCTGCACACCCCAAATTTTCCAATGCAAGTGGCTGGACACTAAGTGGAGACAGTGACTATGATAGCTGGCAAGTTTACCCTGTCTATTCTGAGCAAATGAAGCCCAATGAATTATTAGCTGTTGTCATTAGTAAAGACAAAGGGACACAGGTTTAAGGTTTTGGACATAAAAGGAATTGGGGAGTGTGTGAGAAATAACTTTTTTCTTTACACAGGCAGTTGTAACAGCCAAGAAACTTCAGGAGGTGATCAACGATTTCAAATGGGAACGGGGTAGAGTCATACAGCACAGAAATAGATCGTTTGGTTCAAGGATGTTGAACAAAAGAGCCTTTCAGGGTTATATCAGTACACGATGATGGAAGCACAGACTGGATTGTTGCTTTGAAAGCTAACATGAACTCAATGGGCCAAACAGCCTCCTAGAGTGCTGTGATGACTGTATTCCACCCTTCTAACTTAGGCTGAGATTTACTAAATCAGCTTAGAGGATAAATCAAGTTTGGGGCATTCTCTCAATGCAGAGTGGGAACTAATAGAATGGGCAGGGTAGTGGGTTCATACAATGCGACACACAATGCAAGATGGAATAACTTGAGGGGATATTTTCCCGACTGGAACATGAGCTAAAGAAGACTTCAATAAAGGAATCAGTAGATAAGGGACTTTCAGTAGTTAAGGACTGTGCTGATGCAGAGTCTGCCTTGCTAACTTTATCTGCACTCTGCAGAAACATTTTAACAGATCAGTCACTGACCAGTAGTTATCAAGAACACCTGGATTTCTCTGGCACTTGGAGAGTAATTTTTATCTTCTATGCCTGAGAGGGTTAAATATTTTTTAAAAGAAATATTCTGGGACAGAAACTGAGAAATAAAAAGACCTTTGTGCTGAAATGTGAATTACAAGTTAGAAATGTTTTTGTTGGAAGAATGAAGTGTTTATATGGAAAGTATTAAATGTAAGGGAAAGAAACATTTTAAAACTGGATATTTCACGTTGGAGAGAGTGTCAGCTGTTTCAGAGAATCAGTTAAAAGATCATATAGTTCTCAGATTGGTTTAGGACTTGTTTTCTTTTTGTGTGTGTGTTAATTATCTGTCCTTCTCGCCAGAAGGAATTAACTGACCCTGTGGTACTTTGCACTAGTGGGTCGAGTGAGTTCCCACCAGTTCACTGGGCAAACAGCCACTCCTTATGGCCAACTCCCTGCTACCCTCATTGTCCACTGACAAAGATTCAGCAAGTCACTGAAACACAGAGCAGACCCCACTTCTTCTGCAATACAACAGTCGCAGTTCCAAAAGCAACCATTGGATAACAGCTCCTGCTGGTTCCCACATTTACAGGGGAGCTGAAGCAAAGTGCAAGCTCTGTCCACCCCGCCTACCAGCACAGACCAACAGCTCAGTCTGGGGTCTCCTGCTTCTCATTGCTTTAAACTGCCCTTTAAAGAATCTTTCAGTTAAATCTAAGAAAATCTTGTGGTAAAACATCTGCGATCTTTTTTTTTACAACAACTAACAAAGCATCTTTGGGAATGACTGAGAAATTAATGTAAAAACGTGTACCTTAGGAGTAAAAATGAAGATTTAAAACAAGATCAACGTTTAGTCCATTTTGTAACACTCTTCGAGACTGTACACCTCCACAATTTGGCTGCAAGGCTTTGAAAATGAGACTGTTCCAAGCTGCCTGACTGCAAGGAGAGATTGATAACATTTTCCCTTCTACAGGCTTGGCACAGTGACATTCAGAAGCACTCTGTGCTTAAACAGAAAAAATTCCATTTTCAGCTCAAAATGATTCAAAACTCTTCCACCCATGTGTTCTGTGCTATAGATGCCGTATTCTTGGTGATGTTAGGAAGAGATTATCCACTTTCCGGCTGTCTATACCCCCTCAGTATTCCACACATCAACAGGTCTTATAATGGGAGTTATCTTAAACCTTTACATGGATTTTATAAGAATTCTGAAAGAAATCCCATAGGTTAAGAGGCATCAGTAATGTGGCTATTAGAATTAGTAAATAACGTGGCCAAGGGGTTGGTCCCTGAGCCTCGTACTAACTCGGTGTTGAACACAGCTGGTGTTTTTACCTGGTGTTAGTTACACATGGGTTGGATTGTCCAGGTAAGGGTCCGTTTTGCTCATGTGCACCATGACAGATGGCGCCTTGTAGTGGCAGTGGCTGGCAGAGCAGCTGACCCCACTGCAGGGCTTCCCTCGAGTCCTCACTGACAGTTTTCTGCTGCACAAGCTCTGCCAAGTCTGCAGGGTCTTGGAGCTCCAGACCCATATCCCGCTGGTGATGCCCACCACCAGGGACATGAAGATCTTCAACATGAAGACAGCGACGGTGGGCACTGAGATGTCCAAGGTGCAGTCCAGAATCCGTCTCCCTGGATAGGCCAGACAAGGCTGCTCAGAGGCAAGTACCTTCCAGTATTCCATGTTCAACCTCTCGTAGAAATAGCAGACAATAACGCACGTGGCTGGGACAGTGTACAGTATGGAGAAGACCCCGATCTTCACCATTAACTTCTCCAGCTTTTCCGTGTTGGTGCCACCTGTCTTCATGATCCTGCGGATGTGAAAGAGAGCCACGAAGCCAGTTAGAATGAAGGAGGTCCCTATCACCAAGTAACAGGACAGAGGGATAAGGACAAAGCCAGTGAGAGCACTGACATCCATGCTGCCGACATAACACAGGCCGGTCAACTCATCGCCGGCCACCTTCCTCATGGTCAGGATGATGATGGTCTTCATGGCTGGCACCCCCCAGGCTGCCATATGGAAATAGCTGCTGTGCGCTTCGATGGCCTCATGGCCCCACTTCTTACCCGCTGCCAGGAACCAGGTTAAGGTCAGGATGACCCACCAAAGGGAGCTGGCCATGCCGAAGTAGTACAGGATGAGAAAGACGATGGTACAGCCTGTACTCTCTAAGCCCTCTTGAATGACGTACAGCTCACCGTTCTCCCGGTCACAAGCGATGTTCTCAGCCCCGGCCACTGAGCGGATGATGAACGCCACGCAGTAGACGTTGTAGCACATGGACAGGAAAATGATGGGTCTCTCGGGATACTGGAAGCGATGAGGATCCAGCAGGAAGGTTAGCACAGTGAACGCTGTGGAGATGAAGCACAGTGTGGACCAGACGGCCATCCAGACAAAGGCAAAGTCTTTATCGCCCTTGGACCAGTAGACATCCACCCCTGGGGAGCACTTTGGGGCACAGGACAGGCTCTTCTCCACGTACTGGAACTTGTCAGGGTTGGCACAGGAGCCAAGCGGACCCTGGTTCCTGCCCTCAGCTGGTCCTGGGATCCTGGCCCGAGGGGCCACGGGCAGCATGCCCTGGCCTTTCTGTGGCTCCCCGGTGGCATTCTCAGGTGCCTCCATGCACAGAGCGTTGGGATCATTCCTGGTGGGCAGTTTGCTGCAATCCAGAGACTCGGGCCAGCCAAAGTTGAACTGGGCCATGATGGGGGCACAGCGTTGGCGTGCCTGCTCACACATGGGTCTGCAGGCTGGGATGGAGGTGGAGACCTGGCTGGTGCACATGGGGGCATACAGGGAGCACAGGAAGAGCCTGAGGTGGACGTGGCATCCGTACTCCACCAGGGGGGCAAACTCGTGCAGCTTGATGGCTGCCTCCTGCTGGTTCTGGTGCCCCATGTAGTTGGGCATCCGGGTCATGTTGTAGCCAATTCCCAGGCACATGGGGATCTCGATGGGCTGGCATTTGGCCTCCCTTCCTCTCTCGTGGTCAATGGAGCCGATGCCCCAGGAGCCACTGGGCAGCAGGGACTGGCAAAGGGCGGTCAGGAGGAGGCGGAGGGGCAAGTGTCCCATTCTGTGGGTGGGTGGGTGAGCAGAGAGTGGTGCTGACTCACATGGAGCTCCCTGCCTCAGCTCAGACTGGGAGGGGGTGAACAGCAGCAGCAGCAGCAGGAGTTGGGGGGGTGACACTTGCACTCTGCTAACACACGGGCCCCTTTCAATCCTTTCTCCGACTCATTGAAGACTTTGCAAGCCAGGCGCTGCTCAGACTTTCCAGTGAGTGTTTCCAGCACCAGGTCCCCCCCTCCTCCTCGACACCTCCAGCGCTTGCACAATGTGAGTTCGAGGCTGCACCGCGCTCACATCCAAATCCTCAAAGCCGGTGCAAATGGAACAAAAAGGACAAAAGTTTTGATTTGTTTCCCGCTGGTTGTCTTTCGCACAGTCGGGCTCTGCTTGTGCCGGATGCTCGGTGTGTGTCTCCGCTGCACGGTACAGTACGGTCCGGTTGGTGGTGTCAGCCCCCCGGCCACACTCAGCACTAAAGCCGCTGCTGCCGATTGCAGCCGGTCCCGGGGAGATAGGGCAGGAGGGGGCGGGGCTCCAGGCTGGCCGCCCCGCCCCCTGCCGCCCGCAGGCGCCTCCCTATTGGTTCACAACCACACCAGTCCCCACCCCCTGACGCCAACCATCACCTGATTGGTCACGGCCGCCGCCACTCACACACCAGAGGGTGGAGCTGTCAATCACCCCCAGACTGAAGTGCAGACTGTAGGCTTTCTGCAGTTACTGTCCCCCCCTACTGCTCATCGCCTCCCGATTCACACACACCCACTGCAAATTAACGAGTACTTTCACTCCAACGGCAAACCCGGCTTGTGCACATCTCAGCTTCCAACATTCCTTGTTCATTGCAACGTTTTAAACTCCGGCTGTTTTTTACCAGGGTCTTTCCGCAGCTATGTTTAAAAAAAAGGTGCATTATACTGACGCGTTTCGAATTGCCTCTCCCCGGTGCACAAAGCAGATCATTTTGCTCTAACTTGCAGTCTCCGAAGACGATCCAAGCGAGTAGATTTAACTTAGTACCGAGGGCGAGCTGCCAGCCGCTGGCTCCTTAAGTTAGGTGGAGGGAGGAGGGGGGGGGGGGGGGGGAACATCAAAAGCAGTTTTTAACTCAGAAAACGAGTTTCTTTTTAAACTCCGGACAAGGAGCTCCGATAAAACGAACACGTGCAAATGGTAAAAGTATTCACTTAATGCACAAATACAATCAGATTCTAAGCAACTGTGAACTGCCCCAAACGTTTCCCTAAACTATTCCACAAAATTCTTGGTTTGTGAATGGATGGATGGAGTGAGATCAACCCAAATTGATTTTTTTGTTGTGTGGTGAAAACAAAGCTGCTTTAATGAATAATGTAAGGTTTTAAAAGTAAAACGCGAGCCTTTGTGGTAATGTTCATCTTCAATCTGCCCCAGGAGAGGAGTGGGAATTTGAATAATGCACAGTAGTAAAGCGCCTTACAAAGATGCGTTCTCTGTAGCTAAAGCTCCCTGTACTCGGGGCAGAGGGACAAGGTTCCTCCTCATTAAACACAAATAAACAAAACGGTTAACTTTCCTCCCTGCAAATGTCAACAGAGACGTTACTTCTAACACTTTCTGGTTTTGTTTCAGATTTTCGCCATTTGCAGTTTTCCTGTGTCTATAACTGTGTGTGTTTATTTTTTTATAAATGTAGCTGCCTCACTTGACTGTCCAGTATTTGGAAACAGTCGTGTTTGTGCTGCGTTCGCAGTAGCTTCCGGGGCTACGTTTACAAAAAAAAGAAATGTTAATTCTGTCCGAATGGATCAGTCTCCTTCAATTCTCTTTTGAATCTCTGTCACGGAGGAGAGAGTCCTTAAAGAAGCGCCGAACAATTAAAAAGGAGCTGTGAATGCCATTAGCTCGCTTTCCCAAAAGTCTTTTCACCTCTGCACAGGGCACAACAAGAGGCAATTAGAGACAATGCCGACAAAGGAAGGAACCCGGGGGGAGAGTGAAAGCGAAGAGCCGCTGTTTTGGGGGGGGGGGGGGGGCAGGTGCCTGCCTGGTTGCATTTCTCACCCTTGCCTCTTTCAAAGTGCTTGTGTTCTTCGCCTCAATACCGCCTTTCATTGCGACGGTGCTCTGGCCTTCCCGGAGTTGAAAGTAGGAAGATTGAAAATAAATAAAAGGAGCTCTTGAGTTTGCCAGACTCCTTGCTCCCAATCTTTCTTTGCACCTCTCCTAGTCTCTCTCTCCTTGTTTAGCTGCGTCCAGCAACGTTAGCTAATCACTGGAAACATCTGTCCAGGACAGGAATCACTTCCCGCCTCTTTGCTCGCCCATTTTCTCTGCATCATTTTTGTTTCCTTTCTCTTAGCCTTAACCTACATTTATCCTTAACTCCTGTCCTCGTTTCCTCTGTTCCTGACTGCTGGATGAATCTGCCCCTGTTTGTTTCTCTCCCCCTCTTTGTATTTGTCGAGGTTATTGCGGCTACTTCCACGATTTTGCAGACGAAATTTGCTCTGAATTTGTGCATCATTAAATCAAGCAGGGAGGATCTATCAGATATATCGCAATCTTTGTGAATTGAAACAGCGACTGTTTGTACAGACCTACCCTCACATAAACTTTGATGTATATACACGTTTATATGTTCGAAATAAAGTACTGTGGAGATCTGACATCTGAACAGAAATTTCTGGTGAAGCTCAGCAGGTCTGACAGCATCTATGGAGAGAAATGGATTTACCGTTTCAGATCCAGAGACCGTTCTAGCAGACCCGCTGAGCGTCTCTAGCAATTCTTGTTTTTGTTTCAGATTGCCAACATCCACAGTTCATTGTTATTTCTTTTTTGTCACGACTTCTTCAGAACGGTTCCTTTCACCATAATGTGGAGGTGTCGCTGTTGGACCAGGGCGGACAAAGTTAAAAATCACACAACACTAGGTTGGAGTCCAACAGGTTTATTTGAAAGTACAACTGGTGGGGCCCACTCACATAGACCCTCTCATACACACATAAACTCACACATACACACCCTCTCGCAGGCATATACTCCACCACATTCGTGCGCACTCTCTGTCAAGCACACACTCTCACTTGCACACACAGTCTCCCTCTCTCCCCCACACACTCTCTCTTGCCCCCCCCACACACTCTCACTTGCACACACACTCACTCCCCCACACACTCTCTCTTGCCCCCCCACACACACTCTCACTTGCACACACACTCTCTCCCTCTCTAGCCCACACACTGACCCCCCCCCCACCCACTCACACATATACATGCACACTTACACACATTTGGGGTGCATTTGCAGATACATTGTATCTGCACACAGTCTGTAGGCAGTCAGTCCACGTAACATTTTATAAATTCCAAATTTGAAAATAGTCTGACTCAAGTTTAGGATACAGCCAACCTCTAACCCCACACCTTTACTGCATTATCTGAGCTGAGATGTTACTTTTTATACTAATAAAACCTTAAGTTGTCTTGGGACTGTGACGTGAAAGAAATTCTAGGATAACATATTAATCAATCGAAACCTGCATCCCCATTCTAAAGTGATTAAAGATTTAACAGCCACCTAGGTTTGTTCAATATATTGCACCAGTTGTATGACACTTTGATCTTTTATTATAAATTCTGTGTCCTATGATCTTGCCCCACTAGCTACCTGAGAAGGAGCAGCACTTCAAAAGCTTGTACTTCCAAATAAACCTGTTAGACTGGTGTTGTGTGATTTTAAATTTCTTTCACTATAGATCACGCTGGAACCTGCTGAGTTTCTCCAAGCTTTCTGTTTTGATGAGCTGCTAAGGGTGATGGATCCCACTGTATGATACACAGAACCGCACAATAGGACAGAGAAGGAGATGCCTCAGTTTCCCAATGCCCGCCCTCAGGAGTGATTCAGGAATTCACAAAAACAGTCCAGTGACCTTTCTTCAGAACTGGATTTGAAATATTAAGCCTGTTTTTCTCTTTCCACAGTTGCTGCCAGACCTACTGAGTCTCTCCAGCCATTACTGTTTCTGCTTGTTTCAGATCTCACAGCATCCGTAGTTATTTGTTTCAATTTTGTAACATCAGGAACTTGCCGACCACTAGTCCGCACTTTCAGTCCTTTCATTTTAGTGGTCAATTAGCCCCAGCGAGCGGAGAGGTGAGGTTAAAATTACACAGGTGCCACTGTTCACTTATATTTGGAAAGAGGTTTACACTGTCCTGATTACAGCTGGCTGAACTGAGGTTGAGGGTATTCTTCCTGTTCCCAAGGTTCCTGCTTCTTGCGTTGATGTTGTCTCTGGAATGTCAGCCCCTTTAATTCAAGTAGCCCCTTTAAATATAGTTCTCCATGTCATCCTCTAGTATAGTGGCTTACTATCATTTACTGTGTTGTCATGGTAACCAACATGCTGATTCCTCCTTTGTATAGTTTGATACAGCAATGTGATTAACATAATTCAGGTACGCTACGTGAATGAGTTTCTGTCCTAGGAAAAAGTAACACAGAATACAGTATGAGATATTGTAATTTCCCTATTGATTGAGCTGGGCTGTCTCGAGAACACTTTGACTGAAACTTCAATCTATTGATCCATTCGAAACCTCACAGTATTGTCAATCCAGGTAGATGGTTTGCTTATCTGTCAGGCCTGATCCAATTTGACAGAGAATTCTAACTTTCCTAGCTTACTATCTTAGTTCCCTTCCAAGGATGCCATTAAGTTATCTACAACTGCTACCTGTCTATCGTAGATTAGATTCCATACAATAGGGAAACAGGCCCTTCAGCCCAACAAGTCCACACCGACCTTTCAAAGAGTAACCCCTCCCCTATATTTCCCCCTGACGAATGTACCTAACACTGTGGGCAATTTAGCATGGCCAGTTCACATCTTTGGATTGAGGGAGGAAACCAGAGTACCTGGACGAAACCCACACAGACACAGGGAGAGCGTGCAAACTCCACACAGACAGTCGCCTGAGGCAGGTCTCTGGTGCTGTGAGGCTGCAGTGCTAACCACTGAGCCACTGTGCACCTGTCGAATTATCAGCTTATGTTTCTCCTCGTTACCTTCTTAAATATTTCTACATTTGTCTTAAAACGTTAGCAACATGCAGTGTGGAAGATATAACATTCAGTTAAAAGGGAATTTCATTGCTTCAGTTCTGGCTTATGTTTCTGCCATTTTCAACCTTGGGGAATATGGACACCTCCTGAAGAGAAGGTGCTTGGTTTGTCTATAGGAGGGACCAACACTGCTGCATCTGAGATGTTGTTTAAAACAAGAGCTAATACAATTAATAGACATACAGCAGAGATCAAATGGTCATGTGAGTCAAAGATTACATGGAGTGGGATTAAGTTTGCAGTGAAAACCAAAAGCTCTGTACTTCCCAAATGGAATCCTGGACAATTGCCCCTTTTGCACTTGATCACCAGCAAGGACTCAAATGATTTAGGAAAAGTTTAGCAATAGAGAAGCAGATCCACAGAACGAGTTCGAACAAATGTTTTGAGAAATCATTGCCTCTCGTAGCATAAAGACACCTGGACCAGAAAGTCCCAAGAAAGAAATTGAATTTCCGTTGTTCCGTGTAATGCCTGAGACAGAAGCCTATCCTGATTTCAGGACATCCAAAAACCCTTTACAGCCAGTGAAGACTTTTGTGAGGTGCAGTCAACAAATTAACATCCAGCAACCAATAAAGGGATAATGATCAGAATCTGCTTTTAGTAAAAGTTGAGGGTAACATATTAGCCACATCACTGGGAGGAATTACCTGTTCCTCTTTGATCATTAGCAAGTCATCCCTTATGCCCCTTCAAGAAGCAAAGTTTAACATCTCGTCCAAAAGGCAGCATCTTAGACATGGAAGTGTTGAATTATCAGCTAGATCTTTATACTCAGTCCTGGAAGGAAATTTGAGTACACAATGCTACCACAGAGGCATGCTTGACTCCCAGTTTGTGCTGATTTAATAGACCTCAACTGGAACAGCACTGAGGCTATCATAACTGACACAGAACTACAGCCAAGATTCTTGCTCCTGATGATCATTTTTCTAGTATTATCTATTTAATCTGTTCAGGGCTGTTATTATTCACCTCTGGAGTGGGTGGGACTAGAATGCTGTCCTCCTGGTTGAGAGACAAGAACACTACCTAGAATGTGCATGGTGCACTGATGTTGGGGTGGCTTGACTGCGAGTGTGGAATGAGCTTCCAGAGGAGGTGGAGGAGGCTGGTACAATTACAGCATTTGACAGGCATCTAGATGTGTATAAAAATAGGAGAAAGTGAGGACTGCAGATGCTGGGGATCAGAGTTGAAGAGTGTGGTACTGAAAAAGCACAGTTGGTCAGGCAGCATCCGAGGAGCAGGAGAATCGACATTTCAGGCATAAGCCCTTCATCAGTAATGTGGGGTTGGGACGGGGGGGGGGGGGGGCGCAAGGGAGCTGAGAGATAATTGGGAGGGGGGGAGCTGGGGGGAAGGTAGCTGGGAATGTGATAGGAAGATGAAGGTGGGGTGATGGTGATGAGTTGGAGAGGAGGGCGGAGTGGATGGTGGGAATGAAGATGGACAGGTAGGAGAGTTCAAGAGGGCGGAACCAAGTTGGAAGGTTGGATCTGGGATAAGGTTGGGGGGAGAGGAAGTGGGGAAACTGGTGATATCCACATTGATCCTGTGTGATTGGAGGGTCCCAAGGTGGAAGATCAAGTGTTCTTCCTCCAGATGTTGGTGGTTAGGGTTTGGCGATTGAGGAGGCCCAGGAAGGGGGAGTTAAAGTATTCAGCCACAGGGCTGGGTCAGTGCATGTGTTCCAGAGATGTTCTCTGAAACAATCTGCAAGTTGGCGTCCAATATCCCTGATGTAGAGGGGACCACATCGAGAGCAATGGACGCAGTAGATGATGTGTATGGAAGTACAGGTAAATTTCTGTCAAATTTGGAAGGATCCTTTGGGGTCTTGGACAGATGTGAGGGGAGTGGTGTAGCTGCAGGTTTTTCACTTCCTGCGGTGGCAGGGGGGAAGGTGCCAGGATTGGAGGGTGGGTTGGTGGGGGGGGGGCATGGACCTCACAAGGGAGTTGCAGAGGGAATGGTCTCTCCAGAACGCAGATAGAGGAGGGGAGGGAAATATATCTCTGATGGTGTGGTCTGTTTATAGGTGGCATAAATGGCAGAGAATGATGCATTGTATCCGGAAGTTGGTGGGGTGCAAGGTGAGGACCAGGGGGGGTTCTGTCCTTGTTGCAATTGGGGCAGTCAGGTTTGCGAATATTGGGTAGGAGGTAGAATCGGGCAGTGTGGGGCTCCCGGACTATGAGGTTGGAGGCTGTGATGGGAGATCCTCTGAGGTGATGAGGTTGTGGATGGTCTGGTAAGTGATGGTTTGGTGATGGGAGGTGAGGTTGTGGTCAAAGGGGCAGTAGGAGGAGGTGTCTGCAGGTTGGCACCTGACTTCAGTGGTGTAGCAGTCAGTGCACCAGACTACCACAGTACCCCCTTGTCTGCTGGTTTGATGGTGTGGTTGGGGTTGGAGCGGAGGGAGTGGAAGGCTGCACATTGCGAGGGTGAGAGGTTAGAGTGGGTGAAAGGGGTGGACAAGTTGAGGCAGTAATATCATGACAGCAGTTGTCAATGAAGATATTGAGGGCAGGTAAGAGACCAGCAGAGGGTTTTCAGGTGGATAGGGTGTGTTGGAGGCAGGAGAAGGGGTCCTTGGAGGGTGGGTAGGAGTCTTGATGGAAAAAGGAAGCCCATAGGCGGACACGTTGGAAGAAATATTCAATGTCGCAATGTGTGTTGAACTCATTGTCTGGAATGAAGGTGAGGCCTTTACTGACACCTGATCATTCATCCTCAATGAGGGGGAGATCGGGGTGGGGGGGTAGGTGAAAACACAGCAGGTCCGGGGTGGGGGGTAGGTGAAAACACAACCTCATAGTCCGGGAGCTAGGAACTGGTGTAGGGCTGGACCTGGGTGTTGGGGTACAGACTGTCACAGGAGTGGGTGTGGTTGTGTGATCGAGGGTGACATCACCAACAGATATGGTACTCACCCTTGGGGGGGGGGGGGGGGGGAGGGGGTTGGAAGTGATGCCTGTGGGTTTCGTGGGGGCAGATAGCCTCCTTTTTCAAAGACCGCAATTTCCCCTTCCACAGGTTGACGATGCCCTCCAGTGCATCTCCTCCACGTCCTGCAAGTCTGCGCTTGAACCCCACCCCTCCAATCGCAACAAGGACAGAGGGCTCCCGTCCTCGGCCCTCACCTTCCACCCTCCAGATACACTGCATCATCCTCTGCTATTTCTGCCACCTGCAAACAGACCCCACCATCAGGGATAAATATCCCTCCCCACCTCTATCTGCATTCTGCAGAGACCATTCCCTTTGCGACTCCCATGTCAGGTCCACGCACCCCACCGACCCACTCTCCACGCCCGGCACCGTCCCCTATCATTGCAAGAAGTGCAAATCCTGTGCCCACACCTTCCCCTCACCTCCATCCAGGCACCAAAGGATCTTTCCAAATTCAACTGAAACTTACCTGTACTTCCACACATATCATCTACTGTGTCCGTTGCTCTCGATGTGGTCTCCTCTACATCGGGGTGACAGGACGCCAACTTGCGGATTGCTTCAGAGAACAGATCTGGGACACACACACTAAACAACCCCACTGCCCGATGGCTGAACACTTTAGCTCCCATTCCCACTCTGCCAAGGCCATGCGGGTCCTTGGCCTCCTCCATTGCCAAAACCACCTGATGCCTGGGGGAAGAACGCCTCATTTTTCACCTTGGGACCCTGCAATCACACAGGATCAATATGGATTTCACCAGTTTCCCTATTTCCCTCCCCCACCTTATCCCAGATCCAACCTTCTAACTCGGCACTGCCCTCTTGAATGGTCCTACCTGTCCATCTTCTTTCCACTATCTGCTCCACCCTCCTCTCTGACCTATCACCATTACCTTCACCTTCATCTACCCATCGTACTCTCCGCTACCTTCCCCCCAGCCCCAGCCCCACCCCCCCTCCCATTTATCTCTCAACCCCCCCCCCCTCCCCGGCCCACAAGTCTCATTCCTGATGAAGGGCTTATGCCTGAAATGTTGACTCTCCTACTCCTTGGATGATGCACTACACTCTTCAAGTCTGGGTATCTGAATTGGAAGGGATTAGAGGGATATGGGCCAATTGCTGGCAAATGGGACCAGCTTAATTTAGGATATCTGGTCAGCGTGGACAAGTTGTTCCAAAGGGTTTGTTTACATGCTGTACATCTCTATGATCCGATGACTGGAATGCCCTCCACAGTCGAATAGTAACTTTTTTTTACACACTGTAAGTAATGCTACTACTTTTCCTTTTAATTCTCTTTTGTATCCAAGTTTGTACTTAGGTACTTGTATCTAAGATGGTGCTATTAAAGGCAGCCATTGTAAAATCTTGTTACTGTACTCTGTACTTCTGTACTGGAGTACACATGGCAATAAAGGATATTCTCTTCTATTCTATTCGATTTTTGTGATTTGTAATGTTTTGGTTCACATATGAGGAATTATCACTTAAGTCAGAGATCTGCCCACTTTGTGAGATTTTGTATCCTTCAGGAAGAAGGGAAACACTGGATGAAAAGCTGAGCTTTTTTGCCTTTAAGCCACCTAAACATTTTGTAAAGATAAACAGAATTGGCCTAAATAGCTATGTCGATAGCAGGCGCAAGGGAACCCATCCACTGGTGGTCAGCTGCAAGGACACAACAAGAAACCTTGTTTATAACTGTTAGATAGGGAGAACTGTGGGATTGTAGCAGATGTGAATCACACAGTAACAGCCTTAAATTGGACTGTTTGTGTCAATCATTAATCACCTCAATGACAAAAATGAGTAAATACTTAATAACACGACAAACAATGTTTTGTATATTGACATCATTACCCGTCACAGAATGAAATGCTGTATCAAGACCTTCAATAGTTAACAGTTCATTTATAAAGGACAGTAGGCAATAAACTTCAATGTTTTATATTAGATTTGAAGAATCATATCAAAACTAGGCTTGTGACAGTTGTGTCTGTCAACACAACCCCACATTGGAACCATGATCACTTGCATCAATTCAGATCTTTAATTTGTGCACATTTCAGCCATCTCACTGAGTTGACTCTGCCTTTGGTTAGTCAGATAACTGATGGAATAAACTTGGAACTACCAATTGTTGTAGTCATGAAATGCTCATGTGGGTGCAGTTACTGGGGGCATGTATCGTCCCAGCCTTACCTTGGAGCAGTCACTGCATGTATTGATCCATTCTGGTACTGGTGCAGTTCCTAAATGGAGAAGGAGGAGGTGTGAGTCTTGGAGATGGTGGATGCGAGTGATGGAGCTCTCCTTCAAGCTGGGAATGGGGGGAGGGAATAGACTCTAATTACCAGTGGTGAACAGGGTTATGGGGATGAGGTGAGTAAAAGGCATTGAAGTGTTTGATCAATTGTAATCATATTAAATGGTTGAGCAGTCTTGATGGGCCGAATGGCCAATTCCTGTTCCTGGTGCAGTTACTGCATGTATTCATCCAGCCTCCAATGGTGCATTCTCTGCATGAATCAATGTGGTTTCTCTCCACATCGACAGATCATCCCCATGCTACTCCTGAGCTCAAAATCTACTGAATCGACACTGCCCCTACATTCCGATGGCATTTTGTTCTTGAGAAAAGGTAATCATGACAAATCTATAGTTCTGTAAAAGTTAAAATGGAAACTATTACAGATTTGGAGCCATTCTCCTGCCTTTCATGAGTATGCTGTTTTGTGTGAGTGCAGGAGCAGGCTTGGGCCTCTGATGAAACGTGAGGTACGGTTTGTGGTTTTGACACTACCTTTGGATCCAATTGAATGTCCCTTTAGGAATGATGATCCTTTGACTCCGGTAGTTTCTGCGAAGTCCCTTTGATTTATACATGTTGTGTTGCACTGTGTGGCAGTACATCTCTGCCTGGAATGACTGTTCTCTCCCTCTTCTTGGAGTCCAACACATAACTGCTAAAGTCACAGTTACATTATCATATGGATCACCATCTTATAGGCCATTCTGCTATTACATGACAGTTGTGTTCCTCTGTAACCCTGTGCTATGGAAAATCATGCTGTGAGAAACCAGTATAGAAAATCACACTGCACAAGATTGCACATAGAAAACTGCTGTACTCTTTCAATAGGAAGTTTGTGTTATCCAACAGCATCCACAATCAATCGTGTTATAGACAATTCATGTTAACGAAACGCACGTTATACCAGAATGACCTATGTTACTTTTCCAAGTTTAATGTAATAAATTATTATTGAACCATTTTGTTAAACTATTTTCTTGAATTATTTACATTCCCACTAATTCTCTCCAAAGTCCAAACTTCATAAGTCATGCAGCTGAGTCCCTTTTATAGCTCTCCCTGGTCTTGTGCCTGTCATAATGAATACAGGGTGATTGTCATCAATTGGTTCACTGAGTGAATTACCATTCTGTGAGATGGTTTATATCATCTTCCTGCCTCTACCTCCTCAGCAGGCTAAGGAAAGTCCGCATGTACACAGTGACTGCTACCAATGTTTATAGATGCACCATGGGAAGCATCCTATCTGGATGCATCATAGCGTGGGTGTGGCAACTGCTCTGCCCAAGACGGCAAGAAATTACAGAGAGTTGTGAACCGAGCCCAATCCATCAGCCTTCCATCCACTGACTCTGTCCTCGCTTTCCTCTGCCTCAGGAAATCGACCAACATAATCAAAGAACCCTGTCACCCTGATCGTACTCTCCTCCACTTTCTTCTATTGGGTAGAAAATCCAAAAGTTTAAAAACCAACAGATTCAAGAACAGCTTCTTCCCTGCTGTTATCAAACATATGAGTGTACCTCTCAAAGAATAAAGTTGATCTTTCTCTTGACCTTCTCTGTAGCTCTAACATGAAATTCTGCATTCTCTTATATTACCATGATGCACTTAAGTAAGGTGTGATTTTTCTGGTTAGCATGCAAAACAATACTTTTAGTTGTATCTAAGTACACGTGTCATTAATCAAATCAAGTCAAAAATTAAATTTCTGATATTCAAACTCAATTGTTCTGGTAGCCTTTCATAAGATTCCATCTTTTCTGTCTCTGCTGATCACTCAAAAGGAATTTGAATGACAGAGGATTGTGGATGTTCTGTCTGCCTAAGGACAGTGCCTTGATTTTCAATCTCAGATCCATATGTTTTAAGCTGGTTCTAATATTGATAATGTTTTTACTTTATGCTTGGAGTTATACCAGTTCTTTCTGTTTTTCTGGTTAATTCATTTGCAAGATTCTTACTTGTTCCATGGATATCTGGTGTGATATCCAGTCTCAGATTTTGCTTCGACAATATAACTTGTGTTCAAAGTAGTTTGAGCATAGCCACTGCTGCTAGTGAGAATCTATTATTTAAGACTGTCATTCTAAATGTCACTCTGAATGAAGTCCTAAAGATTATTTTTAAAACGTAACATTTTCTCCACTCTCTTGGCCTCCCTCTTGCCCTGTAGTGAAGAGGAGAGTCAGGAATATAATTAATTCCGTTGTCTTCAACAAGTGTCCAAGACAATTTAATCTGGAAGATCACGGCTTGAGGAGATATTTTCCTTCTTTTATTACTGCTCCTTCCGTTGTCATGTGTACTCTGCTAGTTTCTAACCATCTCAAATAGTAATCCACTCTGAGCAAGTATGCCTTTCCTTTAAATACAATAATACAATAAGCTTCAATCTGCAATTTGAGAGGGAGAGGGTACAATCGGAAGTGACAATATTTCTATTGAATAAAGGGAACTATGGAGCTATGAGGGAGGAGCTGGCCAAAGTTCAATGGTACAATACTTTAGCAGGGATGACCGTGGAGGAACAATGGCAGATATTTCTGTGTATAATGGAGAAGATGCAGGATCAGTTCATTCCAAAAAGGAGGAAAGATCCTAGGAGGAGGCAGGGGTGGCCGTGGCTGACGAGGGAAGTTAAGAAACATATAAAGTTAAAAGAGAAAAAGTATAACATAGCAAAGATAAGTGGGAAAATGGAGGACTGGGAAGCTTTTAAAGAACAACAGAGGAATGTTTAGAAGGAAATATGCAGAGAAAAAAATGAGGTACAAAGGTAAACTGGCCAATAATATAAAGGAGGACAGTTAAATTCAAAGAGATCTAGTCCCATCCTGTCACAGCCTGTCTGGAAAACCAGACACTGTTGGAGTTCTGTTGTCATTTGCCTATTTATTGCTAAACTACAGCAGGATGACATATATTCTTCCATTGCTTTGGAAATTCTTGGCTGCCAGACTGATTATTGTACATGAGTTCGACATTTCACTCAGACCACCATGATTCTTGGAAGGACTTTCTCCCTCATGACTCTCAGAAACACCAACCTCTGACTGAGACTAATTGACTGTTCACTATTGTTAGCTGTTTCCACTATTCACATTGTTTCTTTAACAGCAGTTTGTTTGGAGTACATATGAATCTAACAATATATAGATTAGGAGCAGGGGGTAGGTCACTCAGCTCTAGCCTGCTCTGTCATTCAATAAGATCATGACTAAGTTAATGTGGCCTCATCTCCATGCTCCTGCCTATTGCTGATAACCTTTGACTTGTTTGTTAGCTACCTCTGCATTAAAAGTATTCAACTAACCTACCTCCACCATTATCTGGAGATTGAGGTTCCAATCATTATTTCTGTCTTATATGGAAAGCCCCTTACTTTAAAACTGACCCCCCTATTTGTCATCTCTCCCACAAGGGGAAACATCTTTTTACTAACCACTTTGCAAATGCTTCTCAGGCTCTTTTTGATCTTTTAAAATAACCTTTTCATTGTTTTAAACATCAATAGATATAGGCCCTGTCTATCAAACCTTTCTTCATAAGATAATCCCCCATCCTAGGTATCAATTAAGTGAGCCTTTTTTCAACTGACACAATTAAAGTTGGAATCTTTCTTAACAAGGAGATCAAAATTATACATAGTGCACTATATCTAGCTTTACTTCTGCTTTATACAGCTATGTATACAACAAAGCACTCTATAGAAATTTTGTAATTGCACATTTGGGTGGTTCCATCATCCAAGCAATTAATATAACTTGTGAATCATTGAGGCGCCAGCACTAATCCCTGTGGTTCTTCACTTAGTGCAACCTAACTACCTGAACAATTCTCATTTATGTATCAATTTAGCATGGCCAATCTACCTGAGCTGCACATCTGTGGACTGTAGGAGGAAAGCCACGCAGACACAGGGAGAATGTGCAAACTCCACACAGACAGATGCCCGAGGGTGGAAGCGAATCCTGGCCCCTGGCAATATGATGCAGCAGTGCTAACCGCTGAGCCACCATGCCACCCTTGATGTCAGCTTTCCAAAATGTTTGAAAATTTTCACCAATGTATTTACTAGCCACTTCTTCTAAGTCTGTAGGGCTTGGTCTATTCTGGACCTGGTGAGTTGTCTGCTTCTGGTTCCAATGATTTTCCCAGAAAGCTTTCCTAGTTGAAAGTAACTGCTTTAACTTCTGATAAACACTGTGGGGTTACAGTGCTTTATTTGTCCCTCCAACTCCATTTTGATTTAGCCCTTTCCCCCCTCTCCTTACTTTTGATGGTTTGCATTAGACTTAATGGGCTTTGCTTTTAACTATTCAGTTGACGACATGGGTAATTTACTCATGGCAGTTAATAGCTAAAAACCAAAAGGAGAGTCATGGTGATTTGGTGTGAGGGAGAAAAAGCTGTTCAGTTGTGCTCGATAGCATTTCTGGGCAGAAAAAGAAAGAAATAAAAGGGTCACTGTACTTGAAATATTGACTCTGTTTCTTTCCTTCAGGCCTGTTGGGTTTCTCTGATGGTTGCTGTTTCTGTTTCAGATTTCCCCAGCATCCACAGCTCTTTGTTTTGTTTTAGCTTCTTCCCTGATTTTCCCCTTCTGACCTTCCCAGACTCATTCTCTAGAGGAGTAATGCTACCTTAACTTACTCTTTTACTTTATAAATACCTGTAAATCTCCTACTCTTTGTGTTGTTTTTATATTACTAGCTAGCTTTTTCTTGACCTCTTGAGTTATTCTTTCCTGTACTGTATATTCTATCCAATCTCCTGCCTTGGCACTCATGTTTGTAGAATTACATGTGTTTTTCTTAGAGTTTGATGCCATCTTTAACTTCTTTATATTAACCACAGATGATACATCCTTCCCTCTGTGTCTTTCTTTCTTACTGGAATATACATCTTCTGAATTTCTGACACATCTCTCCAACTGCCTGCTACTGTGTCTATCCTGATCAATCTGGAACCTAATTTCCCAGTTAACTTTAGCCAGCTGTTTTCTTGCTCCCATAATTGCCCTTTATTTAGTTTGAAACACTAGTTTTAAATCCCTCAAACCATCAGTGCTACTCATGTCTTCACAATAGGTAACTAATTTAAAAATCCATTTTTTAGCAAAGCTTCCTGATCTGACCCAGTTTTTGTGCTTTTCTGATTTATTGTAGCTTTTTTTCTGAAGCTGATAAAGATTTTGCTCTATCTAATGAAAATGCTTTGCCTTCTGAAGTAAGGCCGAAGTCTGGCGTTTCAGCCTTTTCATCAATAACTCTGGACAATGTGGCTGCTGTGACCCACATTTTCCCTGGTACTTGCAACGGGAATTCTGTGCTTGGAGAAATGTAACTTTCTGTAGTGTACCAGCTGGCTTGCTGTAGGCATGCCATCTCTACTCTCTATAGCTAGCTTTCATTTTAGTTTGTGGCAGCTGTCAAACACAGCAATGTGAGCTTCAAAGTGTGTGGCAGGGTTTGAGTGAATTTTCAGAGCTATAAGAGTCCCAGCTATTGCAACAAAACACCTCGGAAGGGTTCAATCAACTTTGAAGTTGCCGGGTGAATCAAAATGGCTGTGTTTTCAAATCCCTGCTACTGAATCAGAACTGGAATTTATTCCAATTTCACTGGAAAGCCAACAGAATATCTACAGAATTGAATAAAAAGACTTAGCAAATAGAGTCGAAACCTTGTTATCAGGAAAGAGTGTTAAAATTGTACAAGATGTTCATTTGGCCACATTTAGAATACTGTGTACAGTTCTGGTCGCCACATTACCAAAAGGATGTGGACACTTTGGAGAGAGTGCAGAGAAGTTTACGAGGATGCTGCCTGGTATGGAAGGTGTTAGGTATGAAGAGAGGTTGAGTAGGTTAGGATTGTTTTCATTAGAAAAAAAGAGATTGAAGGGGAACCTGATTGAGGTCTACAAAATCATGAAAGGTATAGACAGGGTGGATAGAGATAAGCTTTTTCCCAGGGTGAGGGATTCAATAACGAGAGGTCACGCTTTCAAGGCGAGAGGTAAAATGTTTAAGGGGGATACACACGGCAAGTACTTTACACAGAGGGTGGTAGGTGTCTGGAACCCATTGCCAGCAGAGATGGTAGAGACAGGCACGGCAGATTCATTTAAGATGCATCTGGACAGATGCATGAGTAAGTGGGGAGCAGAGGGATACAGATGCTAAGGAATTGGGCGACAAGTTTAGAGAGTGGATTTGGATTGGCTCAGACTTGGAGGGCCGAAGGGCCTGTTCCTGGGCTGTAAACTTTGTTACAAATTATACTGCAGCCTAAGCCTCACTGAGGAGCAGAGAACCCAGACTGGAGACATTTTGTAAAGTCTTGAAGACATACATTGAGCCCGAATGTTACTTATCAATGGTATGTGACCAATGTCAGAGCTCAGTGGGAGAAAGAGACTTTTCTTTGTTTATTCATGAGACATTAGTATCACTAGCCAGGCTATTATTGTTGTCCATCCCTAATTGTCCAGAGGTCGATGAAAATCAACCACATTGCTGATGGTCTGGAGTCACATGTCAGCCAGACCAATTAAGGAAGGCAGATTTCCTTCCCTAAAGGGCATTAGTGGACCAGGTGAGGTTTTACAACAATTGACATATGGTCACCATTTGGCTAGGTTTTTAAACCAGGTTTTTAATTGAACTCTAGTTTCACCATTTGCCGTGGTGGATTTGTAACCCATACGCCCTGAGCATTAGCTTCGGGTTCTGTGTTACTAGTCCAGTGACATTACCACGACAGCACCACCTCCCTTATTGATCAATGTATGATGGAACAGTCACACCCAGCTGATGAGTTTGGAGCACAGAATGATGAACTCATTGGAAATAGAATTGTCTTAGGCAAAAGAGACCATGCCATGAGAGTATATCTACTGAGAGAGGAGAAACATGCTGTCAAGGATGTTTCAGTGCTATTAAGAAGGCATACGGTGTGTTCGGTTTTATTAGTAGAGGGATTGAGTTCCAGAGCCGTGATGTCATGCTGTAACTGTACAAAATGCTAGTGCGGCCTCACTTGGAATATTGTGTACAGTTCTTGTCGCCCCATTACAGGAAGGATATGGAAGCATTGGAAAAAGTGCAGAAGAGATTTACCAGGATGTTGTGTGGTCTGAAGCAAAGGTCTTATGAGGAAAGGCAAGGGACTTGGGTCTGTTCTCATTGGAGAGAATAAGGCTATGAGACATACACGATAATCAGAGGATTAGATAGGGTGGACAGTGAGAGTCTTTTTCCTAGGATGATGACATCGCCTTGTACAAGGGGACACTGCTGCAAATTGCGGGGTGATAGATTTAAGACAGATGTTAGAGACAGGTTCTTTACTCAGAGAGTGGTAAGGGCATGGAATGCCCTGCCTGCCAATGTAGTTAACTCAGTCACATTAGGGAGATTTCAACAATTCTTGGATAAGCACATGGATGATGATGGGATAATGTAGGGGAATGGGCTTACATTAATTCACAGGTCGGTGTAACATAGAGGGCTGAAGGGCCTGTTCTGCGCTATTTTGTTCTATGTTCTATGTTCTGATGCTTAGTGGTTAGCACTGCTGCCTCACAGTGCCAGGGACCCGGGTTCAATTCCAGCCTTGGGCGACTGTTTGTGTGGAGTTTGCACATCCTCCCCGTGTCTGCGTGGGTTTCCTCCGGGTGCTCCGGTTTCCTCCCACAATTCAAAGATATGCAGATCAGCTGAATTGGCCATGCTAAATTGCCCATAGTGTTAGGTATATTAGTCAGGGGTGAATATAGGGTAGGGGAATGAGTCTGGGTGAAATACTCTTCGGAGGGTCAGTGTGGATTTTTGGGCCGAAGGCCCTGTTTGCATACTGTAGGGGAATCTAATCTAATCTAATCTAATCTACGTTAAGGAAGATACCAATGTGCAGAAGCTGTAAGCTTGTCAATCATCAACCAAAAAGTGATAATGGGTGAACAGATGAGGCCTTGCATAATGCTGAGACATATCAGGATGAGTGAGAAAAAGCATATTGGAAAAACAGAAAAAAATATTTATGGAAGAGCCAACAGAATGGATAGTGCAAAGGACAGCTTCAAAAACTGAGGAGCAAGCTGCACAAAAGAAAATATGTGCAGCATGGGGAAAGCAATACTCGAACTGCAAGAAGGTGAATCGCTTTGAGCACACACGTTTCGATAGAAATAAGCAAAGCAAGCCTATTAAAATGGCCACTAGAAAGACATCGACCAATGATTCTGATGAAACAATCTATATCATTCAACAGGTTGGTATTGTCAGATCTAAGGATGATAACTGACTTGTGACATTTAGAGTGATAACTGCAGGAGGACAGCATCAAATTAACGTAAAGTGCCTTTAGACACTGGTGCTGTGTGTAACAACAGAAACTTCAGAGACGTATACAAAATGGCTCAAGGTTGTGACCCGGAAATCAAACTGTCCAAGGCAAGACTGAGGCCAGAAAGCAAATTAAGTTGAGAATGCAATGAAATGGAAAGAACGAGGACCTGGAGCTCCAGATAGTAATGTTAACCAAAATCCACACATCTCAGCTGAGGTTGAAGGACTGGTGACCCTACACATGCCAAAGAGATTTGCAGCATTTCACAAGCTGCTAAGCAACTGACTGCTAGGCAGAGTCTTGATGATTAATAAGATGCTGTTAATGGTGTTGAATGTCATCTTAGTGACTAACACCCCAAAGTAGACGAGAGTGTGAGACCCACGCAGCATCTGTCAACTTCAGCAAAGAGTGTTCCAGCTGGCCACATGCACAGTCTGCAAGAAAAGACTGAGGAGCCTCCCTGACCCAGGAGGGCTTAAATAATGGAAAGAAAGATTTTTAAATAAGGCCAAAAAGTACTGTTCCTTGAGGAGCTGGTAGCTGATGGTAAGCAAGAGAGAACAGAAGAGGCAGTGATGACAGAATAGTTGAAGAAAAAAAAATTGCAAGAATAATGGAAAAAAAAAGAAAGATGGGATTGAAGATGCTTGAGGTCATGTATGTAGGTCACATAAAAGGACCTTGCCTATAACTCACAAGGTGAGAACTGCAGCAGAGTTACAGTGACCAATACATGTGAAAGCAATGCAATGAGTGATTGGATTTGTGAACTATCCAATAAAATTCTTGTCTCGTTTGCCAGCAGAGTGTGAACCTCTCTGAAAAATCAAGGATATCCAGTGATATTGGGTACAGAACAAGATGTTTTCACTTGAATGAACACACTAGCACCAGCAAGCTCTGAATAAAAACAAGGACTGCAGATGTCGGAAACCAGAGTCTAGATTAGAGTGGTGCTAGAAAAGCACAGCAGGTCAGGCAGCATCCGAGGAGCAGGAAAATCGACGTTTCAGGCAAAATCTATTCATCAGGAATAGATTGGAAACCATCAACCCAATAAAAATGTTGAATTTGAAAGAGACTCTGATCCAGCACTCTCCTCACCATGAGGACAATAATTCCCAGGGAAGGAACACCATCTCAGGAATGAATTGATACCATGTACTGCATGGATGGGTGTGTCATTTTGGGCCTTCCCAACTAACTGACTCATCAAAAACCTTAGTATTGCCAGAAATTATGGCCCAGTTGCCCTCAGGTTGGCCTGCCCAGTGGATTCAACCTCTTTCTTGAGAATTAGATTGTCTCTTGCCTGCAAATATACAGCAGCTTTTCATTGTTAATCTCAAAGCTAATTCAGTCTCAACTGAGTTCATCCTTCACGGATCCAAACCCACAACCGGCTAACCATTATGGATTGTTCAGGAACGATTCAATGGAAAATCTGGATTGAATGTTTTTAGGACAGCACAAAAGTCTAAAGTGGTCTCCTCTAACGTCGTCTTGCAATTCAGACAGAAATATATAAACCTGGCACATCTGGTCTTTGATATATCTCTAAAATTGTCAATTCCAGAGCTTTGTCCCTCTGTGAAACATCAAAGTTGTTGAACAGTTGTAGAAAGGGCAGTGACTGCTAGATTAGTGCTGGCATTGTAATTGATTTTCTGTTTGCCTCTCAGCAAGATCAGACTTTCCATTGTTTAATCTTGAAGCAATCCTTACATTTATACCTCATCGATTCAAAGAATCCCTGCAGTATGAAAGCAGGCCATTCAGCCCATCAAGTCCACACCAACCAGTCCATACCAACCATCTGAAGAACATCCCACCTAGACTCACCTCTCAACCCTATCCTTGATTTAGAGATGCTGGTGTTGGACTGGGGTGTACAAAGTTAAAAATCACACAACACCAGGTTATAGTCCAACAGGTTTAATCGGAAGCACTAGCTTTCACTCTGAAGCCATGAGAAATGTTAGATTACAAAAATAGGGTACAAAGTTAAAAATCACACAACAACAGGTTTAATTGGAGGCACTAGCTTTCAGAGTGAAAGCTAGTGTGCTTCCAATTAAACCTGTTGGACTATAACCTGGTGTTGTGTAATTTTTAACCTTGTACCCTATTCTTGTAATCTAACATTTCTCATGGCTAATCCACCTGGCCTGCACATCCCTGGATACTATGGGCAATTTCATACATAATCTGCACGTCTTTGGACAGTGGTAGGAAAGCAGAGCACCTGGAGGAAATCCATGCAGACAATGAACAAACTCCGGGCAGGCAGTCACCTGAGGCTGGAATCGAACCTGGGTCCCTGGTGCTGTGATAGAGCAGTCCTGGCCACTGAGCCACCATACCATCAACACTGACAATGCCATGAATTTCCTGCACCATTGCTGCCGCTAAATGGCTTGTTTTTACCTTTGAACATCTGTTCAGGTAACTTGCAATTTCCTCTGTCTGAGTTCTGACTCTGATAGGTTTCTGAGGCAATACATCTCTTTGAGGGACAGATTGTTCTTCTCTCTTCTTGCAGTCTATCACATGACTGCTAATAGCACTGTTAAATCATCATAGACAGACATCATTTCTCTATTTGGTAAAAAAAAGGCAGCCGAGGTACTTCCACCAATAGAGGAGAAATTACAATAGGGAGACCAGAATTAAAGGAGCATAGATATCTCAAGGAGTTGCCAGTTTGGAGAGATACTGAGAAAGGGAGCAGCAATACCAGAGGGGTTTGAAAGCAAGAATTAATATTTAAGAATCAAGAAAGGTTGATTTTAGAAATGGGTTTTATTATCACGCATTCATATACAGGAGTATAGTAAAAAGTATACAAAGTTGTCACTCCCCGTGCCATCTTAGGTACCTAGGTATGAAATCTTAGATAAGAATGTAGAAAAATAAAGAAATAAGTTAAAGTTTTAATAAATGATATAAAATAAGTCCTATGTGGTTATGTACATGTGTTATGGACATGAGAAAAATACAAATCAACAGATTATTAATCTGAAATGTGGAGATTTGGAGCAAAGTGCTTTCTGGTAAATGACTGTGATTGACTGTCACAGAGTCTGTGAGAGGTGTACTTGACCAGCTCGATTGGAACTGCTCAGAATTTGAAGTTTAGTGCCCCCCAGTGTTTACCCAACACACTGCAGTATACACAAATAATTAAGTTGTTAATGTTTTCCTTGATTTGGTAATGGCACAGAGGAAAACATAGTGAGAGCACTTGGGATCTGAGTGAATGGAGGGGGGGGGGGCGCTATCTGCTTAAGAAGTCAGATTGAAGGATGGGGAAACGAACAGTGAAAATTGGAATAGTGAGAGATTAAAAGGTCAGAAAGAAGAAAATAAAATACAATTTTCAAATCTCCCGAAGTAATTCACAACCTAAGGAAAAGAGATTTTGCATCTGTAGTTATTCACTGGCAGTACCAGTGAGGCTAATTAGAAATAATTTGTAATGATCATGTCCTTAACTTTGTTTCTCATCTCCCCCTCCAGCCTGGTCTTTGTGCTACCCTGCTCTGCGGTGAGGTAGGAAAAGCCATGCAATGGTTAAAAAAAAAACGGCCTGTCAAGAAGATGGGATCCCTGCTGAATTATCTAGGAGAAAGTGAGGACTGCCCATTCCCGAAACGTCGATTCTCCTGCTCCTTGGATGCTGCCTGACCTGCTGCGGTTTTCCAGCAACATATTTTCATCCCTGCTGATTTATGTCAGATATACAGTGCGGAAGAACTGCACAACTTCATATTCTTCAAGAGGGAAGAAGTCTGTGTTGTGGTGCATCTGGAGCACTTTGATCCTGACTAGATGGGAGACAGGTCCCACTGAGATAAAGGCAGGGAGAGCTCCTTCATTCTGCCACAGGGAAGATCATTGCGAGGAGCCTCCAGATCCATCTCCTTTCTATGCCTGAACAACTCCTTTTAAAGTCATGGGTGCAGTTTGTACACATCAAGGGGTGTCTCAGACAAGGGCTTCACACTGAAGGAAAATGCAAACTGCAGCCCATGAGCTAGTCCAACAATGCCAAAGCTTTTTTTGGAGTCATAGAGTCACCCAACATGGAAACAGACCCTTCAGTTCAACTCATCCATGCTGACCAGGTTTCCCAAACTAAACTAGGCCCAAATTCCTCTTAACCTTTCCTATTCATGTATTTACCCAAAGCTTTTTAAATTTTGTAACTGTACCTTCATCTACCACTTCCTCTGGCAGTTCATTCCATATAAATAATTTGCTTCTGTCAATCATGAAACAGTATCTCCTTCAAATTTGGCTGCCTTCAGAAATTTGTGACCTGCTCTCTATTTCCTGACAGGCTGTGGTCCTCACTAATGGGCTGTCCATTGATTCTATTTCAGTGAAGACTAAGGTCAAACTGGCTGTGTCAACTGTACCAGCCCTTTACTCCACTCTCCTCATTGCGATACTGCACTTCACTTCCTGCACATTACTCACAGGCATGGAGGTCATTGTCAGCACAGACCAGAAACTGGCCAATGGACACCATCTTCAACCCAAAACCAAATCACTCAGTTATTGATCTTGAGTACGTAAATGATGGTTGTGTATGTGTGTGTTCACTCAGAAACTGAGCTCTGGGTCATTGTCAACTCTTTCTCCAAATTGTATGAGAAAATGGGCCTTTCATTAGAAAACACCCAGGAAATTGGGTTGCTGTTCCTCAGTATGACATCTCTCCACATCGATTACAATCAATAATAAGATGTTGGAGAATGTGGGCCATTCATAATATCTTGGGAACTTCTCCTCAATGAAAGCAAATGTAGATAAAAAAAGTTATCATTGGCACCAACATACCAGCTCAGCTGGAAGGAATACAGAGTGTTCAAATACCAGGATTTCAAACTTAACACAACATTCATTGTCCAGCAGGCACCAGTGCTCCTTACTTTCCTACATACTGCACAGACTTGGATGACTGTATCAGGTCTCTCAAAGTATTGGAGATACAGTTAACTTTACCTTCATAAGATTCTTCAAATTCAATGACAAGAAACATGGTCCAACATCAGCAAACCCTCCCACCCAATATTGAGACACACATCTCTCAAAGTCAGCTCCGCTGAACGCGTCATGCCATGACACCAGGTTTCTGAAGCAACTCTTATATTCAGAACAGAGTTACAAGTTGAAGCTTTCAGAAGGTGAGTGGAAATGCCTTACTAATATTCACAAAGAATTCCTGGCGAGGTCAAACATTTCCACTGATCTCTTGGGAGTTCCTGGATTGTGGCCAATCAAAATGGAGCAGGTTCATTTGACAAGGCACTGAAGATGTTGAGAGGATTTTGTCAGGGCCTTGCAGAGGGCAATTGTTAAGGTGCCAGACAGGTGCATAAACCGAAAAGCACGTCATCCATCAGCCATTCAAGAGGCCTGTGCTCTACATGTGACACTGTCTGCAGATCACACATTGGACTAATCCACCATCAAACCAGACTGGGAACAAAATACGGCACGGTGGCTCGGTGGTTAGCACAGCTGTCTCATAAGGCCAGGGACCCGAGTTCGATTTCAGCCTTGGAGTGTGTGGAGTTTGCACATTCTCCCTGTGTCTGCGTGGGTTTCCTCCAGGTGCTCTGGTTTCCTCCCACAATCCAAAACTGTGCAGATTAGGTGAATTGGCCATGCTAAATTGTACATAGTGTTCAGAGCTGTGTAGGTTAGGTGCATTAGTCAGGGGTAAATGTAGAGTAATAGAGTAGGGCAATGGGTCTGGGTAGGTTACTCTTTGGAGGGTCAGTGTGGACTTGATGTGCCAACTTGCCTGTTTTCACACTTTAGGAATTCTATGAAGACAACAAAGATGCTGGAAATCTGAAACTAAACCAGATGTTGCTGGAGAAACTCAGCAGGTCTGGCAGCATCTGTGGAGAGAAAGCAGAGTTAATATTTCAGGTTCAGTGACCCATTATAACTAGCAAAAGATGCTATTTATTCTGAAGATTGAGGGTTGGGAGCAAGGAAGAGGGAACGAGAGGTGGTGATGGAGCCCAGGGAGAGAGAACCACAAGTGGCAGACAAAGGAATGGATAATGGTAAGCCAGACAGAAAAAAAAGCAGCCAATGGGGACAATAGTGGGTAAGAATGGGTTAGTTATAAGGACAGTAGCCCATGTGAATGACAAGGCCTGGAGTGGTGTGTGGAAGGACATTGAAGCAGGTACTCACGCCCTGAAGTTATTGAACTCAATATTGAGTCCTGAGGGCTGCAGCATCGCCAAGCGAAAAATGAAGTGTTGTTTATCCAGCTTACGCTGAGCTTCAATGGAGCATTGCAGCAAGCCTGAGACAGAGATGTTGACCAGGAAACAGGGTGGTGTGTTAAAGTGGTAGGCAATTGGAAGCTCATGGAGTTTTTTTGTGGACAGAATTTAGGACAAATTGGTCAACCAGTCTGTGTTTTGTCTCCCCATTGTAGAGGAAACCACATTGTGAGCAGCGAATACAATAGACTAGATTGAGTGAAGAGTAAGTAAATCATTGCCTCATCTGGAAGAGACGTCTGGGGCCTTGGAAAGTCAGGAGGGAGGAAGTAAACGGGCAGGCGTTACACCTTCTGCGATTGCAGGGAAAGGTGCCATGGGGCTGTGTGGATATTTTGAGAGGGAAGGAGGAGGAGACCAGAGTGTCCCAAAGGATTCAATCCCTGTGGAAGGCTGACATGGGAAAAGGGGAATATGTGTCTGGTGGTAGCATCTCACTTGAGGTGGAAGAAACAGTGGCTCATGATCTTCTGGAAGTGGATGCTGGTGGGATGGTAGGTGAGGATGAGGGGGACCCTCGTGCTGTTTTGGGAGGGGAGAGAAGTGCAGGAGATGGATTGGACAAGGTTGAGGGCCCTGATAACTATGGTGCTGGGGTATTCTCGGCTGAAGAAGGTGAACATTTCAGAGGCCCCCTTGTAGAAGTTGGCATCATCAGAACAGACACCCTGAGATGGAGGAACTGGTACAATGGAATAGAGTTTTTACAACAAGCAGGGTGTGAGGATGTGTAGTCAAAGTAACTGCGGGAGTCAGTAGGTTTGTAGTGGACATTGGTGGCCAGCCTATCCCCAGAAATGGAACAGAGATGTTGAGGAAGGGAAGGGAGGAGTCAGAGATGGACCAGGTGAAGGTGAGAGCAGGATGGAAATTAAAAGTAAAACAGATAATGCTTTCCAATTCTGGATGAGAGAGGGAAAAGCACTGATGATGTCAATAATATACCAGAGAAAGAGTTGTGGGTGAGGGTTAGGGTAAGACAGGAACAAGGAATGTTCTATGTACCCCACAAAGAGACAGGCCTAGCTGGGGCCCATATGGTACCCATGGCCACCTCGCTGACCTGACGAAAGTGAGAGGATACAAAAGAGAAGTTGTTTAAGGTGAGGACGAGTTAACCAGGCAGAGCAAAGTGTTTGTGGATGGGGACCATTCAGGCCTTTATTCCAGGAAGGAACAGGAAGGCCTGAGTCTGCCCTGGTCATGCAGAAAGATTGCATATCCATGGTAAAGAGGAAGCAGCTGGAGCCTGCAGACTGGACAGTGTGGCCTGTTTCCACACTATAAGGATTCTATGAATACAACAAAGATGCTGGAAATCTGAAACCAAACCAAACATTGTTGGAAGAACTCAGCAGGTCTGGCAGCATCTGTAGAGAGAAATCAGAGTTAATGTTTCAGGTTCAGTGAGTCATTGTAACTAACAAAAGATGGTATTTATTGATGCAGTATCAGAAGAATCACGGATGGAAGTGGAAAGGGACTGTTCAAGGAAGAAAATAATTGAGTTGACGTAGGTGGAGATGTGTTCTGTGGGCCAGGAGCAAACCTGTTTAATACACAGAGTAACTCCCTCACACACTGTCTAATATACAGAGTAAAGCCCTCACACACCATCTAATACAGAGTTACTCCCTCACAAACTGCCTAATATACAGAGTAACACCCTCACACACTGTCTAATATACAGAGTAACTCCCTCACACACCATCTAATACAGAGTTACTCCCTCACACACTGTCTATTACACAGAGTAACTCCCTCC
This sequence comes from Chiloscyllium plagiosum, assembly GCF_037043375.1. NCBI lineage: Eukaryota > Metazoa > Chordata > Chondrichthyes > Orectolobiformes > Hemiscylliidae > Chiloscyllium > Chiloscyllium plagiosum. The sequence continues at coordinate 42,585,857 of NW_028270169.1, forward strand.
CACACTGTCTAATACAGAGTTATTCCCTCACACACTGTCTAATACACCGAGTAACTCCCTCACACAACATCTAATACAGAGTTACTCCCTCACACACTGTCTATTACACAGAGTAACTCCCTCCCACACTGTCTAATACAGAGTTATTCCCTCACACACTGTCTAATACACCGAGTAACTCCCTCACACACCATCTAATACAGAGTTACTCCCTCACACACTGTCTAATACACCGAGTAACACCCTCACACACCGTCTAATACTGAGTAACCCCCTCACACACCCTCTAATACACTGAGTAACTCCCTGACACACTGTTTAATACACCGAGTAACTCCCTCATACACTGTCCAATACATCGAGTTACACCCTCACACACAGTCTAATACACAGAATAACTCCTTCACACACTGTCTAATACACAGATTAGCTCCCTCACACTGTCTAATACACAAAGTGACTCTCTCTCATACTGTCTAATAAACAAACTGACTCCCTCACACTGTCCAATACACAGAGTAACTCCATCACACTGTCCAATACACAGACTAGCTCCCTCACACTGTCTAATACACAGACTAACTCCCTCACACACCATTTAATACACAGAGTAACCCCCTCACACACAGTCTAATACACCGAGTAACCCCCTCACACACAGTCCAATACACCGAGTAACTCCCTCACACACCGTCCAATACACAGAGTAACCCCCTCACACACAGTCTAATACACAGAGTAACTCCCTCACACACCGTCCAATACACCGAGTAACTCCCTCACACACAGTCTAATACACCGAGTAACTCCCTCACACACCGTCCAATACACCGAGTAACTCCCTCACACATCGTCTAATACACAGAGTAACATCCTCACACACAGTCTAATACACCGAGTAACTCCCTCACACACCGTCCAATACACCGAGTAACACCCTCACACACAGTCTAATACACCGAGTAACTCCCTCACACACCGTCCAATACACAGAGTAACCCCCTCACACACAGACTGTGTGTGAGGGGGTTACTCTGTGTATTAGACTGTGTGTGAGGGTGTTACTCGGTGTATTGGACGGTGTGTGAGGGAGTTACTCGGTGTATTAGACTGTGTGTGAGGATGTTACTCTGTGTATTAGACTGTGTGTGAGGGGGTTACTCTGTGTATTAGACTAATACACAGAGTAACATCCTCACACACAGTCTAATACACCGAGTAATTTCCTCACACACTGTCCAATACACAGAGTAACCCCCTCACACACCGTCCAATACACAGAGTAACCCCCTCACACACAGTCTAATACACAGAGTAACCCCCTCACACACAGTCTAATACACAGAGTAACATCCTCACACACAGTCTAATACACCGAGTAACCCCCTCACACACCGTCCAATACACAGAGTAACATCCTCACACACAGTCTAATACACAGAGTAACCCCCTCACACACAGTCTAATACACAGAGTAACATCCTCACACACAGTCTAATACACCGAGTAACCCCCTCACACACCGTCCAATACACAGAGTAACCCCCTCACACACAGTCTAATACACAGAGTAACCCCCTCACACACAGTCTAATACACCGAGTAACCCCCTCACACACCGTCTAATACACCGAGTAACCCCCTCACACACCGTCTAATACACAGAGTAACTCCCTCACACACCATCTAATACACAGAGTAACACCCTCACACACAGTCTAATACACCGAGTAACACCCTCACACACAGTCTAATACACCGAGTAACTCCCTCACACACCGTCCAATACACAGAGTAACTCCCTCACACACTGTCTAATACACAGAGTAACTCCCTCACACACCGTCTAATACACAGAGTAACTCTGTCACACAACATCTAATACACCGAGTAAGTCCCTCACACACCGTCTAATACACAGAGTTACTCCCTCACACACTGTTTAATACATAGAATAACTCCCTCACACACTGTCTAATACACAAACTGACTCCCTCACGCTGTCCAATACAGAGACTAACTCCCTCACACTGTCCAATCCACAGACTAGCTCCCTCACACTGTCTAATACACAGAGTAACTGTCTCACATACTGTCTAATACACAGACTAACTCCCTCACACACTGCCTAAAACAGAGTTAAAAATCACACAACACCAGGTTATAGTCCAACAGGTTTAATTGGAAGCACACTAGCTTTCAGAACGACGCCCCTTCATCAGGTGATTGTGGAGGGCTCGATTGTAACAGAATTTATAGCAAAAATTTGCAGTGTGATGTAACTGAAATTATACATTGAAAAATTGATTGTTAAGCCTTTCATCTGTTAGAATACAGTGGCAGTTTCACTTCTTTCATGTGTAAATCACAAAACCCTTTTTTTTAAAGTTGCATTCTCGGGTTAGCTGTTGACAATGGTGATAGCTACACAATATGTTGAAGGTGTTAGCCCCCTGTGTTCTCTGTCTATGACCTGATGTTTAGATTGATTCTCATCTAAAAAGTGAGATAACAGAATTTTACATAAATGCATGCAGTTTTTGAGCTCAGAGTTCTACATGAATGTATGCAGTTTTTGAGCAAAGTGCAATGTAACTCTGCAAGTACAAATTCACCCCACAAAATATATGTGTGCATGTGGGTCTTTGTCTGTGTGTGTGTGTGTGTGTGTGTCTGTCTGAGTTGGGGGTTGTAAGTGTGAGAAAGTGTGTGTGTGTGTAGTGAGTGTGTGTGTGTAGTGAGTGTGTGTGTGTGTGTGTGCGTGTAGTGAGTGCAGAGTGTCTTAAGTCTGTGAGGGGGTGCATGTGTGAGTGTGGGAGTGTGTGTGTCTATAAGGGTGTGTGTGGGTGTCTGTGTGCGCATTTGTGTGAACCTGTGTCCGTGTGTATGTAAGAGTGTGTGTGTGTAGGAATATCTGTGTGTGTGTGTGTGTGTAGTGCAATGGTGATCACCGATAATGTGACATGAACCCAAGGTCCCGTTTGAGGCGCTCCCGATGGGTGCCGAACTTAGCTATCAGCCTCTGCTCGGCCACTTTCCTCTGCTGCCTGTCCGGAAGTCCACCTTGGAGGATGGTCACCCGAGGCTGAATTTCCTGGACCACTGAAGTGTTCCCCAACTGGGAGGGAACCCTCCTGTCTCTTGATTGTTGTGCGGTGCCCATTCATCCGTTGTCGTAACCTTTGCTCGGTTTCCCCAATGTACCATGCCTCTGGGCATCCCTGCCTGCAACGTATAAGATAGACAACGTTGGCTGAGTCACATGAGTACCTGCCATGTACAAGGTGGGAGGTGTTCCCACACGTAATAGTGGTATCTATGTCCACACTCTGACATGTCTTGCAGCGTCCACCGTGACAGGGCTGTATGGAGCTGTCCTGAGAGCCGGGCAGTTTGCTACGAACAATGATCTGTTTGAGGTTTGGCGGTTGTTCAAGTAGTGGAGGTGTGGGGAAGGTCTTGGTGAGGTGCTCATCCTCATTGATAATGTGTTGCAGGTCACGAAGAACATGGCATAATTTTTCAGGCCCTGGGAAGTACTGAACAACAAAGGGTACCCTGTCAGTTGCAGCACGTGTCTGTCTCCTGAGGAGGTCATTACGGTTCCTTGCTGTGGCACGTCGGAACTGGCGGTCGATGAGTTGAGCATCGTACCCCGTTCTTGTGAGGGCATCCCTGAGTACTTCCAGGTGTCCGTCACGTTCCTCCTCATCTGAGCAGGTCCGGTGTATGCGTGGGGCTTGTGCATAGGGAATGGCTGTTTTAATATGTTTTGGGTGGAAGCTGGAGAAGTGTAGCATTGTGAGGTTGTCTGTGGGTTTGCGGTAGAGTGTGGTGCTGAGGTGTCTGTCCTTGAGGATCTCCAAGAAGATCGCACATATCAACACAGACATCAGGTTTCTACAGGAATGCAGGCAAGCAGGAAAGATCCCGAAAGGATTATGGATCACGAACTCACTTAGGTCGACCTACAACACAGACTACGCAGAGAGACTTTGCCACCGCACCTCTCGTAAACTTCTCAATCATCTCATGCACCAACTCTACAGCAAGCGCCACAACCTTGAAATTCAGATGGAGTCCACACTCACAGCCTGCACATAGGATACATCACTACGATTACGTGACATTGCCAAACAGACAAGGTGACAAAACTACACCACGTACATGCACGCCAAGAACAAAAAACTGGAGAAGCTTGGCATTCTCACCAATAATAGCAAAGCCCGCCCTGGAACCACAGTAGACAACATTATCACTGCGGGGAAGTCTATTGTCAACTTATTGGACCACACCCTTCAACCGGAAGAAATTGAAGTCCTGAGTAGGGGTCTCAACTTCTGCCCCACCACCAAAATGGACCCGTTGGTTCTGACAGCAGACACGGAGAGTTCATCAGACGAATGAGACTCCAGGAATTCTTTCAAGGTGCCAGCAGTGATCCCAATGAGCCCACTGATGAACTGGAACAGTCATCACATGGATCTGTAGAGGAGCGACCAAAGAAGGTGTCAACATGGACCCCACCGGAGGGCCGCTGCCCTGGGCTTGACATGTATGCTCAAACTGTCAGGAAATGTATAAATACCAGATTCATCAGCCGTACCCACAAGGTAGAGCAAAACATCATCCATTCACAGCGCAATGCTATCCAGGCTCTCAAAACCAATCACAACATTGTCATCAAACCACCAGATAAAGGAGGAGCCGATGTCATTCAGAATAGAACAGATTACTGCAAGGAAGTGTACCGACAACTGAACAACCAGGAACTCTACAGGCAACTACCAGCTGATCCGACCAAAGAACACACCCATGAATTACACACATTGATCAGAACTTTGGACCCAGTCCTTCAGAGATCCCTACGTGCCCTCATCCCATGTATTTCTCATGTAGGCGACTTCTACCGCCTTCCAAAGGTACACAAAGCCAACACACCGGGACGTCCCATCGTGTCGGGCAATGGGACCCTGTGTGAGAATCTCTCCGGCTATGTGGAAGGCATCTTAAAACCTATTGTACAGGGGATCTCCAGCTTCTGTTGCGACTCTACGGATTTCTTACAGAAACTCAGCACCCACGGTCCAGTCGAACCGGGAACATTCCCCGTCACAATGGACGTTTCCGCACTCTACACCAGCATCCCCCACAATGATGGCGTCGCGGCAACAGCCTCAGTACTCAACACCAACAATTGCCAATCTCCAAACACCATCCTACAACTCATCTGCTTTATCCTTGATCACAACGTCTTCACCTTGGACAACCAGTTCTTCATCCAGACACACGGATCAGCCATGGGGACCAAATTTGCAACCCAATATGCCAACATTTTTATGCACAGGTTCGAACAAGATTTCTTCTCTATGCAGGATCTCCAACCAACATTGTACACCAGGTACATTGACGACATTTTCTTCCTCTGGACCCATGGCGAGGAGTCACTGATAAGACTACACAGTGACATCAACAAGTTTCATCCCACCATCAAACTCACCATGGACTACTCTCAACTGTCTGTCTCATTCTTGGACACGTGCGTCTCCATCAAGGATGGACACCTCAGCACCACACTCTACCGCAAACCCACAGACAACCTCACAATGCTACACTTCTCCAGCTTCCACCCAAAACATATTAAAACAGCCATCCCCTATGGACAAGCCCTACGCGTACACTGGAACTGCTCAGATGAGGAGGAACGTGACGGACACCTGGAAGTACTCAAGGATGCCCTCACAAGAACGGGGTATGATGCTCAACTCATCGACCGCCAGTTCCAATGTGCCACAGCAAGGAACCGTAGTGACCTCCTCAGGAGACAGACACGTGCTGCAACTGACAGGGTACCCTTTGTTGTTCAGTACTTCCCAGGGGCTGAAAAATTATGCCATGTTCTTCGTGACCTGCAACACATTATCAGTGAGGATGAGCACCTCACCAAGACCTCCCCCACATCTCTACTACTTGAACAACCGCCAAACCTCAAACAGATCATTGTTCGTAGCAAACTGCCCGGCTCTCAGGACAACTCCTTACAACCCTGTCACGGTGGACGCTGCAAAACGTGTCAGATTGTGGACATAGATACCAGTATTACGCGTGGGAACATCTCCCACCTTGTACATGGCAGGTACTCATGTGACTCAGCCAATGTTGTCTATCTTATACGTTGTAGGCAAGGATGCCCGGAGGCATGGTACATTGGGGAAACCGAGCAAAGGCTACGACAACGGATGAATGGGCACCGCACAACAATCAAGAGACAGGAGGGTTCCCTCCCAGTTGGGGAACACTTCAGTGGTCCAGGACATTCAGCCTCGGACCTTTGGGTGACCATCCTCCAAGGTGGACTTCCGGACAGGCAGCAGAGGAAAGTGGCTGAGCAGAGGCTGATAGCTAAGTTCGATACCCATAGGGAGGGCCTCAACCGGGACCTTGGGTTAATGTAACATTACAGGTGATCACCATTGCACTACACACACACTCACAGATATTCCTACACACACACACACTCTCACATGCACACGGACACAGGTACACACAGACGTGCACACAGACACCCACACACACCCTTATAGACACACACACTCCCACACTCACACATGCACCCCCTCACAGACTTAAGACACTCTGCACTCACTACACGCACACACACACACTTTCTCACACTCACAACCCCCACCCCAGACAGACACACACATACAGACAGAAAAAGACCCACATGCACACATATATTTTGTGGGGTGAATTTGTACTTGCAGAGTTACATTGCACTTTGCTCAAAAACTGCATACATTCATGTAGAACTCTGAGCTCAAAAACTGCATGCATTTATGTAAAACTCTGTTATCTCACTTTTTAGATGAGAATCAATCTAAACATCAGGTCATAGACAGAGAACACAGGGGGCTAACACCTTCAACATATTGTCTAGCTATCACCATTGTCAACAGCTAACCCGAGAATGCAACTTTAAAAAAAAGGGTTTTGTGATTTACACATGAAAGAAGTGAAACTATCACTGTATTCTAACAGATGAAAGGCTTAACAATCAATTTTTCAATGTATAATTTCAGTTACATCACACTGCAAATTTTTGCTATAAATTCTGTGTTACAATCGAGCCCTCCACAATCACCTGATGAAGGGGCGTCGTTCTGAAAGCTAGTGTGCTTCCAATTAAACCTGTTGGACTATAACCTGGTGTTGTGTGATTTTTAACTCTGTTTTAGGCAGTGTGTGAGGGAGTTAGTCTGTGTATTAGACAGTATGTGAGACAGTTACTCTGTGTATTAGACAGTGTGAGGGAGCTAGTCTGTGGATTGGACAGTGTGAGGGAGTTAGTCTCTGTATTGGACAGCGTGAGGGAGTCAGTTTGTGTATTAGACAGTGTGTGAGGGAGTTATTCTATGTATTAAACAGTGTGTGAGGGAGTAACTCTGTGTATTAGACGGTGTGTGAGGGACTTACTCGGTGTATTAGATGTTGTGTGACAGAGTTACTCTGTGTATTAGACGGTGTGTGAGGGAGTTACTCTGTGTATTGGACGGTGTGTGAGGGAGTTACTCGCTGTATTATACTGTGTGTGAGGGGGTTACTCGGTGTATTAGACTGTGTGTGAGGGGGTTACTCGGTGTATTGGACGGTGTGTGAGGGTGTTACTCTGTGTATTGGACGGTGTGTGAGGGAGTTAAGCAGTGTATTAGACAGTATGTGAGGGTGTTACTCTGTGTATTAAATGGTGTATGAGGGAGTTAGTCTGTGTATTAGACAGTGTGTGAGGGAGTTACTCTGTGTATTAAATGGTGTGTGAGGGAGTTACTCGGTGTATTAGACTGTGTGTGAGGGGGTTACTCGGTGTATTGGACGGTGTGTGAGGGAGTTACTCTGTGTATTGGACGGTGTGTGAGGGAGTTACTCGGTGTGTTAGACAGTATGTGAGGATGTTACTCTGTGTATTAAATGGTGTGTGAGGGAGTTACTCGGTGTATTAGACTGTGTGAGGGAGCTAGTCTGTGTATTGGACAGTGTGAGGGGGTTACTCTGTGTATTGGACAGTGTGAGGGAGTCAGTTTGTGTATTAGACAGTATGAGAGAGAGTCACTTTGTGTATTAGACAATGTGAGGGAGCTAATCTGTGTATTAGACAGTGTGTGAAGGAGTTATTCTGTGTATTAGACTGTGTGTGAGGGTGTAACTCGATGTATTGGACGGTGTATGAGGGAGTTAGTCGGTGTATTAAACAGTGTGTCAGGGAGTTACTCAGTGTATTAGAGGGTGTGTGAGGGGGTTACTCGGTATTAGACGGTGTGTGAGGGTGTTACTCGGTGTATTAGACAGTGTGGGAGGGAGTTACTCTGTGTAATAGACAGTGTGTGAGGGAGTAACTCTGTATTAGATGGTGTGTGAGGGCTTTACTCTGTATATTAGACAGTGTGTGAGGGAGTTACTCGGTGTAATAGACAGTGTGTGAGGGAGTAACTCTGTATTAGATGGTGTGTGAGGGAGTTACTCTGTATTAGATGGTGTGTGAGGGCTTTACTCTGTCTATTAGACAGTGTGTGAGGGAATTACTCTGTGTATTAGACAGTTTGTGAGGGAGTAACTCTGTATTAGATGGTGTGTGAGGGTGATAGTCAGTGTATTAGACAGTGTGTGAGGGAGTTACTCTGTGTCTTAAACAGGTTTGCTCCTGGCCCACAGAACACATCTCCACCTACGTCAACTCAATTATTTTCTTCCTTGAACAGTCCCTTTCCACTTCCATCCGTGATTCTTCTGATACTGCATCAATAAATACCATCTTTTGTTAGTTACAATGAGTCACTGAACCTGAAACATTAACTCTGATTTCTCTCTACAGATGCTGCCAGACCTGCTGAGTTCCTCCAACAACGTTTGGTTTGGTTTCAGATTTCCAGCATCTTTGTTGTATTCATAGAATCCTTATAGTGTGGAAACAGGCCACACTGTCCAGTCTGCAGGCTCCAGCTGCTTCCTCTTTACCATGGATATGCAATCTTTCTGCATGACCAGGGCGGACTCAGGCCTTCCTGTTACTTCCTGGAATAAAGGCCTGAATGGTCCCCATCCACAAACACTTTGCTCTGCCTGGTTAACTCGTCCTCACCTTAAACAACTTCTCTTTTGTATCCTCTCACTTTCTTCAGGTCAGGGAGGTGGCCATGGGTACCATATGGGCCCCAGCTAGGCCTGTCTCTTTATGGGGTACATAGAACATTCCTTGTTCCTGTCTTACCCTAACCCTCACCTACAACTCTTTCTCTGGTATATTATTGACATCATCAGTGCTTTTCCCTCTCTCATCCAGAATTGGAAAGCATTATCTGTTTTACTTTTAATTTTCATCCTGCTCTCACCTTCACCTGGTCCATCTCTGACTCCTCCCTTCCCTTCCTCAACATCTCTGTTTCCATTTCTGGGGATAGGCTGGTGTTGTGTGATTTTTAACTTTGTACACCCCAGTCCAACACAGGCATCTCCAAATCATGCCTAAAACAGAGTTACTCTCTCTCATACTGTCTAATACACAGACTGACTCCCTCACTCACTGTCTAAAACACAGAGTAACTTCCTCACACTGTCTAATACAAACTGACTCCCTCACACACTGTCCAATACAGAGAGTAGCTGTGTCACACACTGTCCAAAAAATAGATTAACTCCCTGACACATTGCCCAATACACAGAGTAACTTCTTCACACACTGTCTAATACACAGAGTGACTCCCTCACACACTGTTCATTGCACAGTATTGGGCAGTGTGTCAGGGAGTCAGTCTGTATTAGATAGTGTGAGGAAGTTAGTCTGTGTATTAGACAGTGTGCGAGACTGACTCCCTCACACACTGTCCAATACAGAGAGTGATTCAGAGTTATTTCTACAATATGACCAGTTCATATAGACCAATACCACGAAAATATGGATGTAGTTATTTCAAATTGTAGACATTGATCGGAATGCATACAGAAAACCACGTTTCACATTTTACAAAAATTAATTTTAACATGTGGGAACGAAGCGTCTGTGTGCCAAGTTCATTGATGAAATATATCCTGATTGCATTTTGCAGTTGCCAGTCAGCCAATTGACTCTTATGCAAGCTACTTTCTCTCAGTACAGCTACAGTAACACTTAGAAGAGCTGCCATTCATTTCTGGATAGTCACAGTGAAGTTGACAGCTCTGTTCACCTTGGGCATGACATTTTACAGTTCATTCAGGTCAGTGGTGTCAGCCAGTTGCTGCTGCTTAAGTCAATTAATGTGTCTTTCCTATGACCTAGAAATGCTAGGAGCGAAACACTGGCATTTCAATAATACTGTTGACTTGAGTTAACTCCAAATGGAGCACTGCAAATGTCAAAATTGATTTGTGAATTCAGTCAATGATTTCCTAACAATTCCATTGGGCAGCTATGTTGATATTTCACAGGTGAACCACAACGCCCACAGAACTCTCTTGTGGCCAATTGGATTAATGAGCATGAATGAGGCTGACCAGGCTTTACTGAGACTTGTCAGCAGGATGTTAGCCAAGGGAGTCCCAGTGTAATATTGCCTCTCAACTTCTGTGTATATGCTGCACATGCTTTGTATTCTGGTCCATTAAAGGCACACAGATGGAGTTTAAAAAAGAGGATATCCCTAATATGCATCAACTGGTAATGTGTATAATTGCTAATTAAATGAAATAAAAGGTACAGTTTGGTATATCATAGAATTCTGTAGTAAAATTGGGTATAATTATTTTGTTCATCCTGCATTGTAATGCTCACCGTGATGCTTAGGAGGATTTCTTGTTACCTAGTCTCTACCTAACAAAATCTGGAGAGGACAATTGTTTTGGGGTAAATTCAATCCAAGATGACATCAGACGTGATGGGAGATTGGATTAAATCATTTCTAATCCTGTAAAATATTGTCTGATGATCAGGGTGAGGCTGTTTGCCTCTTACTTGGGAGAGGATACTGCTATTAGATCACCTTTCTTGCTACTAGATTTGGAGGATCTTATGAAGACACCACTTACAGTACTTCTCCAGTGCTTGGAGGGGCTGTTGTAGCTGCTCCATATTGTAATAGTTGGCTTAATGGCACAAGACAGAGGGTGGTGGTGGAAGGTTGTTTTTTTGGGCTGGAGGCCTGTGAGCAGCGGTGTTCCACAGGGATCGGTCCTGGGTCCCTTTCTGTTTGTCATTTATATAAATGATTTGGATGATAATACAGAAGGTATGTTTAATAAGTTTGCAGATGACACCAAAATTGGTGGCACAGTAGACAGTGAAGAAGGCTTTTCAAGATTACAAAGGGATCTTGATCAAATGGGTCAATGGGCTGAAAAGTGGCAAATGGAGTTCAATCTGGGGAAACTTGAGGTATTTCATTTTGGTACAACAAACAGGGCTAGGGCTTAGACGATTAATAGTAGAGTCTTGGGTAGTGTTGCAGATGAACTTTGGGGTTCATGTGCAAAATACTTTGAAATTTTTGTCATATATACAGGGTGGTTGAAAGGTGTTTAGCACGCTTGCCTTCGTTGCTCAGTCCTTTAAGTATAGGAGTTGGGAAGTCATGTTGAGGTTATACAGGACATTGGTGAGGCCTCTTCTGGACTACTGTGTCCAGTTCTGATCAGAGAATCCCTACAATGTGGAAATAGGACATTTGGCCCAACAATCCAGACCATTCCCCTCCCTATTACTCTACATTTACCCCTGACCAATGCACCTAACTTACGCATCACTGAACACAATTTCGCATGGCCAATTCACCGAATCTGCACATCTTTGAAGTGTGGGAGGAAACCCACACAGACACGGGGAGAATGTGCAAACTCCACACTGACAGTCAACCGAGGCGGTGGGGGGTGTGGGGTGGGTGGGGGGGGGGGGGGGGGGGGAAGGGGTGGGGAGGTCAGAAGTGATTTACCTGAATGTTGACGGATATGAAAGGTGTGAGTGAGAAAGAAAGGCTGGATAGGCTGGGACATTTTCACTGGATCACAGGAGGTTGAGAGGCGACCTTATAAAAGTTTATAAAATAGTGAGGGGTATAGAGAGAGTTCGCAATAGATGTCTTTCTCCTTGGATGGGGGATTTCAAGAAAAGGGAGCATATTTCTAATGTGAGAGGAAAGAGATCTTAAAAAGACATCGAGGCAATTTTTTTACACAGAGGGCAGTTTGTGTGTGGAATGAACTTCCTGATGAATTGGTAAATGTGGGTACAATTGTAATGTTTAAAAAATATATGGATAAGTACATGAATAGGCAAGGTTTGGAAGGATATGGACCAGGAGCAGGCGGGTGGGACAAGTTTAGCTTGGAATTAGGGTCGCAGGGACTGGATGGACCAAAGGGTCTATTTCTGTGCTGTGTGGCTTTACAACTCTATAAGTGCTACAGAACTAGCTATTATCAGCTAATGACTGTGATAGAGTGGGGCCAGCTCTCCTCCCTGCTATACCGGGTGTAAGGGCCTGCTGGTTTAACAGTGGTAAAGGATGAAACCATAAGTGAATCTTAAGAAAATGCCTTTATGTTTATTTATTGCATGATAGTAATTGGCAAGTTACATTGTCTAGTTAGACATAATAACTAAATTTCAAACAAAGTCCTGTTGGAGACCAAAGCAGAAATTCTTCAAGACTATAAGGAAACAATGATCTTGCATCTATCTACATGGATTGCTCTATTCCTTTCCAAGACTAGATAACATCATCACATTTGGTCGAAGTCTTGACAGAGGCATTGGAGCGACAAGGGGGCTGATGCAGTAGAGATCTTGTGCAAAAGATCCTGTCACAAGTATTTTAAAAATACATTTCCCAACACCTTTCATTTCTGAAGAAGTCATACCAGACTTAAAATGCTAACTGTGCTTCTCTCCCCACAAGTGCTGCGGGATCTGTTGAGTTTGTTTCAGATTTCCAGTATCCACAGTATTTTTTTCTTGAGCAGTCTTGTCTGCTTGCCTAATTGCATCTGTTAAAACCCACTGTTGGCATCAAACTGAGTGACATCTCTATTATTCGTCAATTTGTTTAAACTTGCGGAAACAGTGGACGTAGCACAGGTTTTATTTGTGCTGGCATGTTGAGCTGTGTTAGATCAATGTATATTCTTATTGGCTGTGGGTACAGTAACCATGCCCAAACTCGCTTGGTTGCTTTTCTCCTGAGGTACATTATGCCCATTCAAGTCATTTCCTCAAATTCGCTCTAAACTTGGTTCATTAAGGGATATGGAATCTTCTGGGTATGTACAGATGTAATGGTTCATCATCCTCCTTTAACATTTTGCTGTACTCAGTATTAAATTACCTGAATCCTGTGCACAATTAGGGTATTCTATGTCAAGGAGATTTTACTGCAGTGCCATTCAAGTTCTTCAACGTTTGAACAAAGTTAAGAGCAACTTCTTGCTCAAGAGTGTGGTTTCCTGATTTTGACTTTTGAAAACATTCTCTACAATCTGACCCACCTAATGTTGAAGTGTTACTTGTAATATACCTTAATTGTTATAGGGTATTCCATCTGAACCATATAGCTTCAAGTCTGTAATCTGTAACTTTGGTTTCATCAGCCATGGTATTTGATTTAATTAGTCACTTGTATAGATACCAGTTTATGATAATACTGGATAAATTGGATCCCAGAGGGATATCCATCTTGATAGATCAAATGATATATTTTTTGCCAGTTGGTTACCATGGTGGCAGTCACTGAATATATTCACATGAGGCTGCCAATGTTCTTTCAACAAAGAACAGAAATTTACTACATAGATGATAAAAATCAATATAAACGTCTATGTATGTCTGTCACTCATTTGCAGTAAAACATCACACTTCACTTTAACAATCTTTACACAACTAACTATTTTCAACACTGGTGGCTGAGAAACATCTCTCTAGTTCTGATGGCCTAGATATTTGTTTCCAGTTCTAACCACCAAGAGATGTCTACAAACTCTCACAAACTGGAGACCTCTACACATCTGAAAAAAAACTTATCCGTCTCCCAGGCTGACTGCTTCTATTGAACTCAACTTCCTTGTGTCCCCTGACTATTAGATGCTGGGTAAGTCATAAAGTCTTAACTTTGTAAATGTTCAACAATTATCTCCCAGAAAGCTGACAAAGTCATTTAACTTATGATTTGGAGATGCCGGTGTTGGACTGTGGTGTACAAAGTTAAAAATCACACAACACCAGGTTATAGTCCAACAGGTTTAATTGGAAGCACACTAGCTTTCGGAGCATTGCTCCTTCATCAGGTGATTGTCACCTGATGAAGGAGCGTCGCTCCGAAAGCTAGTGTGCTTCCAATTAAACCTGTTGGACTATAACTTGGTGTTGTGTCATTTAACTTAAGTCACACGCTGTTGGAAAAGTTGTAACAAAATGACTTTCTGGCCTTTGGAAAAAAACACCTACCTTCTCAGCTTTGAAAACCAACCTCCATTTTTCCTCCACTTCTGAATCTAAGTTTCCATATGATAGCAATTTGTTACAAATCTACATCATACAGTGATGCCTGTTTCATGTCAAGCTTAACATTAATGAGATGTCGAAAGGCATAAACAATTTCTGTCAAACTCAAATCAACTGAATTCCTAATTTACCATGGGAATGCCTTTGGTACAAAACGTACTGTTTTTTTTTATTACATTAACATCATTGCCACTCTAGCACTGCATTCTACTTCTGCAAGTCTTCTGGAAGTGACTTATAGCTGTACAGGTGCGACATTTGTTTAGCATAGCTGGCAGTTGCTTGTGAACATTGATCCCTAGAGGCTGGTGTTGTATACCTTTTTGTTGGTTTCTCATGTGTCCCTTTAGAAGTTTATTTCTAAAAAGGTAAAAAGATGTTTGTTGCCCTCTGATGTTAATTTTGCTTTTTCTCTTCCAGAATTTATCTATGAACCTCCCTAGTTACTGCTTCCAACACAGTTTGGTCGGTTTCTCCATAGTTAAATCTTCTTTGACTATAATAAATGTGACAACAACTCATCAATAATTCCAACCATGATTCTGTCTCTTTTGAATTCTGATTCAAATCTCCATCATGATAGTTTTTTATAATATGTAGAATTCACTCACAAAGCTATCTATGGATTCCTCCTGGATACTGAAGACTTCTGTAACATTTTGCCTTTTAGAGAAGTTTGTTACTTCTCAAAATAATTGTCAGAAGCTTGACAAACCTCTTCAAAAGTATTTTTGCCTTTTAGTTTGGCAATTTATAACATCAACTGCTGTACGTCAGATTGAATAAATTGTGTACTTACCCTTTTAGGCTCTGAATTTCACATTTAATTTTGAAGCAATTCTGTGTCTTAAGAATAGTTTTCTCCAAGATGTTCAGTTTGGTGGTCTGTTTAGTCCTTCTCTGAAATTAAATTTATGCTGTCCTTTGTGTAATTTTGTGAATACATTTTTGTCTATTTTAAAATCTAGTCGTCAACCTAGCTAACTTACTCCGGGTAATTTTATATTAGATTAGATTACTTACAGTGTGGAAACAGGCCCTTCGGCCCAACAAGTCCACACCGACCCGCCAAAGCGCAATCCACCCATACCCCTACATTTACCCCTTTACCTAACACTACGGGCAATTTAGCATGGCCAATTCACCGAATCTGCACATCTTTGAAGTGTGGGAGGAAACCCATGCAGACACGGGGAGAATGTGCAAACTCCACACAGTCAGTCGCCTGAGTCGGGAATTGAACCCGGGTGTCTGGCGCTGTAAGGCAGCAGTGCTAACCACTGTGCCACTGTGCCACCCACACTGTACACTGTACACTTACTGAAACAAATTACAAAGTTATAGTCTGGGGCTGCCTACTTAAGGATGTTTTGAGTGGTCTGGCCTATTCCATAACACTACCAAGTCTGAAGTGTAGTTTTTCACCTGGAGTTTTGTTCTTTCCATGATTTTGTTTGACATCTTGTTTGCAGCTACTGACTGACCAGCTAAGTATTCTTAAAGCAGTAAAGTATTTAAACTGGTAAACTCATATGTCTTCTGAATTTTTTCATCCAAAGTCCAATGAATTTTTCTGCCCTTTTTCTCGTGTAGAGTGTCAGCAACAACGTGCACTGCTCATGTTGTATGTGCGGTGGACACAACATCTCCCAGCTAATGGTTGAATTAGCATCCTTCCAATATCCTGCTTTCTGCTCTGAGCCTGAAGATCTATTCAGTTAACACTGTTAGTGAATAAAGCATTGCCTTCACAGCAAAGTGTAATTTATTCCAACATAGCTACAGGCACAGGTTAGAGACAATAAATTGAACTATTGTGAGACAATGATGACAGATCTCTCCCTATCAGGATCGCTAGTTAGCTACTAATTGTTCCCACCAAAGAATATATGAAATCATTTGGCAGAGCTTAATGCAGTCTCCAACTTTAACCCTTTCAGAACCATGACCTTATTAAACATTCCAAAATCTCCCAAGCATATAGGAATACAAGGTTTGCTGTTGTCCAATAAAACATGACCTTAGCTTTGGGTTTGGGCTCCTAGCCTTCAAACAATCTTTTCTTTAGTTAGTTGAAAGCTGATTGGGAAAACTGGAAATATGGACAATGAACTTCTTAGCAGATTGGTTAATATACTCTTAAACGGAAGTTAGAGTTTGAAATGGAGTTTGCTACTTCGCTAAGTACAGGACCGGAAATAGAAGACTGCAACAATTAATTATCCCATAACACTACTGAAAGTAAAACGGAGAGTTTTTATGCAATCGCTGGTGACATGTATCTTTCAACGAATGCCATCAAAAATAGATTTACTGATTACTCACCTCGTTACTAGTACATAAAATGTCTGCCCGGATCACAAAATGAGTCATTGCTTCTGAAGCATTTTGAAACTTACCTGAAGGTATGAGATGTTGAAAAGAAATATGTCCTTTAAAAGAAACAACCTTTTTAAATAATTAAATGTTAAAATCAAATACAGTGTAGAATCGCTGCAGTGTGGAAACAGGCCATTCAGCCCACACTGACCCTCTGAACAGCATCCCACCCCCTACACTATCCATGTAACTCTGCATTTCCCATGGCTAGTGACCCAGCCTGCACATCCCTGGACACTATGGGGCAATTTCCCATGGCCACTCCACATAACATGTACATCTTTAAACAGTGGGAGGAAATCAGAGCAGCCAAAGGAAACTCATGCAAACATAGGGAGAATGTTCAAAATCCACACACATAGTCGCCCAAAGTGGAATTGAACTCGGTTTCCTGGCCTTGTGAGGCAGCAGTGCTAGCCACTGTTATGCCTTTAAAGAATGTAAAGAATTAATAAAGTACTTCAATACATTGGTAGATATTTTGAAAACTATTCGAAGACCAACTAGACTATATCATTGAACAACAGAGACTTTGGACATAGGGAGAGTTTCTCACCATTGATCACAATCAGTTTCTGTGAGCACTGACAACTGTACAGATCTGTGAATCGGGAATTAACTATCAAGAATACAGAGATAATTTATTTTATCTTGAAAGAGCTTAAGTTATAATCAAAAAGAAGTTTCTAACATTATTATAATAAATTAAGAAAAGGCTTACTCCCCAATGCCACACTTACTCCCCAGTACTGTCGCCCGCCATCACACTCACTCTCCACAGACTCCACATTGTCAGCCTCAGAACAGACTGTTATTGCATCAGACCTGTTTTTCATGTGCATTTCCACTTTATTTCAATTGCTCCTTGCCACAAGCAACTAATCTTTAATGATTATCCTTAATGGTCTGGTTTGAAGATATCATTTCTAAACACTACACTACACTGTCTCAGTAAACAGTATCTCTAGATAGTCCTATAAAAATAAATAACCCGAATTATACCAATCTTTGTATGTGATAGAGACATTCAGAGTCATAGAGTAATAGAGTCATGGAAACAGACCCCACAGTCCAACCCATCCATGCCGACCAGATCCCAATCTAGTCCCACCTGCCAGCACCCAGCACATATCCCTCCAAACCCTTCCTATTCATATACCCATCCAAATGCCTCTTAAATGTTGCAATTGTACCAGCATCCACCACTTCCTCTGGCAGCTCAATCCATATACGTACCATCCTCTTCATGAAAATGTTGCCCCTTAGGTCCCTTTTATATCTTTCCCCTCTCACCCTAAACCTATGCCCTCTAGTTCTGGACTCCCTGACCCCAGGGAAAAGACTTTGTCTATTTACCCTATCCATGCCCCTCATAATTTTGTAAACCTCTATAAGGTCACCCCTCAGTCTCCGACACTCCAGGGAAAACAGCCCCAGCCTGTTCAGCCTCTCCCTATAGCTCAAATCCTCCAACCCTGGCAACATCTTTGTAAGTCTTTTCCGAACCCTTTCAAGTATCACAACATCTTTCCGATAGGAAGGAGACCAGAATTGCATGGAATATTCCAACAGTGGTCTAACCAATGCCCTGTACAGCTGCAACATGACCTCCCAACTCCTGTACTCAATACTCTGACCAATAAAAGAAAGCATACCAAATACCTTCTTCACTATCCTATCTACCTGTGACTCCACTTTCAAGGAGCTATGAACCTGCACTCCAAGGTCTCTTTGTTCAGCAACACTCTCTAGGACCTTACCATTAAGTGTATAAATCCTGCTAAGATTTGCTTTCCTAAAATGCAGCACCTCACATTTATCTGAATTAAACTCCATCTGCCACTTCTCAGCCCATTGGCCCATCTGGTCAAGATCCTGTTGTAATCTGAGGTAATCCTCTTCGCTGTCCACTACACCTCCAATTTTGGTGTTATCTGCAAACTTACTAACTATACCTCTTATGCTCACATCTAAATCATTTATGTAAATGACAAAAAGTAGAGGACCCAGCACCGATCCTTGTGGCACTCCACTAGTCACAGACCTCCAGTCTGAAAAACAACCCTCCACCACCACCCTCTGTCTTCTACCTTTGAGCCAGTTCTGTATCCAAATGGCTAGTTCTCCATGTATTCCGTGAAATCTAACCTTGCTAATCAGTCTCCCATGGGGAACCTTGTTGAACGCTTTACTGAAATCCATATAGATCACATCTACTGCTCTGCCCTCATCAATCCTCTTTGTTATTTCTTCAAAAAACTCAATCAAGTTTGTGAGACATGATTTCCCACACACAAAGCCATGTTGACTACCCCTAATCAGTCCTTGCCTTTCCAAATACATGTACATCCTGTCCCTCAGGATTCTTTCCAACAACTTGCCCACCACCAACGTCAGGCTCACTGGTCTACAGTTCCCTGGCTTGTCCTTACCACCCTTCTTAAACAGTGGCACCACGTTAGCCAACCACCAGTCTTCCGACACCTCACCTGTGACTATCGATGATGCAAATATCTCAGAAAGAGGCCCAGCAATCACTTCTCTAGCTTCCCACAGAGTTCTCATGTACACCTGATCAGACCCTGGGGATTTATCCACTTTTATGCATTTCAAGACATCCAGCACATCCTCCACTGTATTATGGACATTTTTCAAGATGTCACCCTCTATTTCCCTACTCTCTATATCTTCCATATCCTTTTGCACAGTAAATGCTGATGCAAAATACTCATTTAGTATCTTCTCCATTTTCTGTGGCTTCACACAAAGGCTGCTTTACTGATCTTTGAGGAGCTGAAAATGTGTTGCTGGAAAAGCGCAGCAGGTCAGGCAGCATCCAAGGAACAGGAGAATCGACGTTTCGGGCATAAGCCCTTCTTCAGGAATTAAGGAAAGTGTGTCCAGCAGGCTAAGATAAAAGGTAGGGAGGAGGGACTTGGGGGAGGGGCGTTGGAAATGTGATATGTGGAAGGAGGTCAAGGTGAGGGTGATAGGCCCGAGTGGGGTGGGGGCGGAGAGGTCAGGAAGAAGATTGCAGGTTAGGAAGGTGGTGATGAGTTCGAGGGATTTGACTGAGACAAGGTGGGGGGAGGGGAAATGAGGAAACTGGAGAAATCTGAGTTCATCCCTTGTGGTTGGAGGGTTCCTAGGCGGAAGATGAGGCGCTCTTCCTTCAGCCGTCGTGTTGCTATGGTCTGGCGATGGAGGAGTCCAAGGACCTGCATGTCCTTGGTGGAGTGGGAGGGGAAGTTGAAGTGTTGAGCCACAGGGTGGTTGGGTTGGTTGGTCCGTGTGTTCCAGAGGTGTTCTCTGAAACGCTCCGCAAGTAGGCGGCCTGTCTCCCCAATATAGAGGAGGCCACATCGGTTGCAGCGGATGCAATAGATGATGTGTGTGGAGGTGCAGGTGATTTTGTGGCAGATATGGAAGTATCCCTTGGGGCCTTGGAGGGAAGTAAGGGGGGAGGTGTGGGCACAAGTTTTGCGCCCTCCCCCAAGTCCCTCCTCCCTACCTTTTATCTTAGCCTTCTGGACACAGTTTCCTTAATTCCTGAAGAAGGGCTTATGCCCAAAACGTCGATTCTCCTGTTCCTTGGATGCTGCCTGACCTGCTGCGTTTTTCCAGCAACACATTTTCAGCTCTGATCTCCAGCATCTGCAGTCCTCACTTTCTCCTCTGATCTTTGAGGAGCCCTATTCTCTCCCTAGTTATCCTTTTGTCCTTAATGTATTTATAAAAACCCTTTGGATTCTCCTTAATTCTATTTGCCAAAGCTATCTCATGTCCCTGTTTTGCCCTCCTGATTTCCCTCTTAAGTATACTCCTACTTTCTGTCTATTCTTCTAAGGATTCACTTGATCTATCCTGCCTATACCTGACATATGCTTCCTTCTTTTTCTTAACCAATCCCTTAATTTCTTTAGTCATCCAGCATTCCCTATACCTACCAGCCTTCCCTTTCACACTGACAGGAATATACTTTCTCTGGATTCTCATTATCTCATTTCCGAAGGCTTCCCATTTTCCAGCTGTCCCTTTACCTGCGAACATCTGCCTCCAATCAGCTTTTGAAAGTTCTTGCCTCATACCGTCAAAATTGGCCTTTCTCCAATTTAGAACTTCAACTTTTAGATCTGGTCTATCTTTTTCCATCACTATTTTAAATCTAATAGAATTATGGTCGCAGGCCCCAAAGTGCTCCCCCACTGACACCTCAGTCACCTGTCCTGTCTTATTTCCCAAGAGTAGGTCAAGTTTTGCACCTTCTCTAGTAGGTACATCCACATGCTGAATCAGAAAAGTTTCTTGTACACACTTAACAAATTCCTCTCCATCTAAACCTTTAACACTATGGCAGTCCCAGTCCATGTTTGGAAAGTTAAAATCCCCTACCATAACTACCCTATTATTCTTACAGATAGCTGAGATCTCCTTCCAATTTTGTTTCTCGATTTCCCTCTGACTATTAGAGGGTCTATAATACAATCCTAATAAGGTTATCATCCCTTTCTTATTTCTCAGTTCCACCCAAATAACTTCCCTGGATGTATTTCCGGAATATCCTCCCTCAGCACAGCTGTAGTGCTATCCCTTATCAAAAATGCAACTCCTCCTCCTCTCTTGCCTCCCTTTCTGTCCTTCCTGTAGCATTTGTATTCTGGAATCTTAAGCTGCCAGTCTTGCCCATCCCTGAGCCATGTTTCCATAATTGCTATGATATCCCAGCCCCATGTTCCTAACCATGCCCTGAGTTCATCTGCCTTCCCTGTTCGGCCTCTTGCATTAAAAATAAATTCAGTTTAATTTATTGTCCCTACTTTGTCCCTGCCTGCCCTGACTGTTTGAGTCGCTTCTGTTCTCAACTGTACCAGTCTCAGGTTGATCTCTTTCCTCACTATCTCCCTGGGTCTCACCCCCCAGACCCCCACCTTACTAGTTTAAATCCTCCCGAGCAGCTCTAGCAAATCTCCCTGCCAATATATTAGTCCCCTTCCAATTTAGGTGCAATCTGTCTTTCTTGTACAGGTCACTTCTACCCCAAAAGAGATTCCAATGATCCAAAAATGTGAATCCTTCTCCCATACACCAGCTCCTCAGCCATGCATTCATCTGCTCTATCCTCCTATTCCTGCCCTCACTAGCTCGTAGCACTGGGAGTAATCCAGATATTACTTCCCTTGAGGACCTCCTTTTTAAATTCCTGCCTAACTCTCTCTAATCTCCCTTCAGAGTCTCAACATTTTCCCTTCCTATGTCATTGGTTCCAATGTAGACAATGACCTCTTGCTGGCCCCTCTCCCCCATGAGAACATTCTGCACCCTCTCTGAGACCTCATTGATTCTGGCACCAGGTAAGTAACACACCATTCTGATTTTTCCCTGTTGGCCACAGAAACGTCTGTCTGTACCTCGGACTAGAGAGTCCCCTAACAGAATTAATCTCTTGGAACCCAACATGCCCCTCATTTCATTAGAGCCAGTCTCAATACCAGAAACTTGGCTGTTCGTGCTACTTGCCCCTGAGAATCCATCACCCCCTACATTTTCCAAAACAGAATACCTGTTTGAAATGGGTATAGCCATAAAAGGCTCCTGCACTAGCTGCCTGCCTCTCCTACCCGGAGTTAACCCATTTATGTGACTGTATCTGAGACTTGTCCCACTTCCTATAACTGCCATCCATCACATACTGTTGCTGTTGCAAATTCCTCATTGCTTCTAACTGTCTCTCCAACCAATCCATTCATTCAATCTGATAAGATTCACAACCAACAGCATTTATTGCAGATATAATCTGCAGTAACCCTTAAATTCTCTTTAAACTCCCACATCTGACAAGAAGCGCATATCACTCTACTAAAGGCCATTTTTGCTCTTTCACAATCTACAGACCCAGAAAATGACACCGTCTTATTCCTCTACAAAACATTGCCCCAGGTTAAATTAATAGTTACGGCTTATATTTTAAGTTTAATCAAGAGACGTATCTCCAAAATCATATAATCAAGGAAGAACCCACTCTACTCACTACTGCAGACTTTCTGTTGGTCCCACTTAAAAATAATACACTTATCTGCTTCTGTGTTGTGAACTTCACCCAAACAGTTCCTCCAAGATCAGTTGTGAATTTCACTGTTTGTTAATTTTCCCAGATACACCAATGTCCAGTGAAACATGAATTCAAACAGCAAAGGCAGTAACTGTGCAGGTTCACTGCTGTGTCAGTTTCTTTTTCTCTCTCTCCTGCATTGACCTCACCATATGCTTCCTTTGTCTGGTCTGCTCCCTTTTAAAATTGCTGTTGTTTTGACTTTTTTCCCCAAATTTCCAAGACAATGCAACAAAAAATTGCTGCTCCTGGAATTCGAGGAAATCATCTCCAACACCTGAAATACCTCAATAAAGGTGCAGCTGTTACTGCCAGAACTTTTTCCCATCCTCCATCTTGGATTACCCAGAATCATTTACTTCACAACGAAAAGGATGTGATAGGATCTTATAAAATATGTAAATAAAGCAGCCAATAGCATGACTCTGTGGCTCATGTAGCATCGAGAGGGGAAGCAAACCAGAATGCTTCCTGGAAAGTATGTCACTTACTGACACATGTGACCATGCATTGAGTTACTGAGCCATGTTCTAGAGCCCATCAGAATGACTTTCAATACTGATTTAGACCTGTGCCATTCCTACTGCTCCCTCTGGACTCTAAATCACATCTGTGCAGATGCTACGGAAGTAAAAGAGCAAATATTAGAAGTTATACAAACAATATATTGTGGGCTGGCCTGCACGTCTGTGAGTTCATCCATAATTCAGACTCACAACCAGCCGCAGGCACCAGCTGGTGATAAGCCATGGAATGGAAAACATTGCCAGTCTGTTCCAGTGTTGGAAACCTGTGGCTGAGCCAGGCAGGTTTTTCACAAAGTACTATCAATGTTTTATTAAGTGACTAACTTACCAGCCTCTCACGTTAGATATGGTTGAGTGGTAGCTTGCCTCTGAGTCAGCATGTCATGAGTTCAAACCCTGCTGCAGGAATGTGAATACAAAGTACATTAACACTCCAGTGTGTAGCTGAGGGATTGTCATGTGGGCCGTTTTATACTCTGCCTACTCTGGTTGGTGTAAAATATGAGACTATTCAAAGAACAGCAGGGGAGTTCATTCAGTCAATCCTGACCAATATCCATTTCTGACCCAGGACTATTCATTGATCCAGACTGATACACTTAAATTCAGGTTGGATAACAATTAGAGTTATAAAGTATAGAGATGTACACTGTGAAAAGTTAATCTAGTCTCATTTGTTAGAGTTTGGCCCATATGTCTGTAAACTCTTCCTATTCATATATCCATCCATATGCCTTTTAAATATTGTAATTGTACCAGTCTCCACCACTTCCTCTGACAGCTCATTCCATACACACACCACTGTCTGCGTGAAAACGTTGCTCCTTAGTTTCCTTTTATATCTTACCCCTCTCACCATAAACCTATGTTCTCTAGTTTCAAACTCCCCTTACCTTGGAGAAAAGACCATGGCTAATTATCCTATCCCTGCCCCCTCATTATTTTATAAACTTCAATAAGGACACCCCCAGCCTCCAACACTCCCAGTCTGTTCGGCCTCTCCTTATAGTTCAAACCCTCCAACCTTGCAACATCCTTGTAAATCTTTTCTGAATCCTTTCAAGTTTCGCTTTCCAATAGGAGGGAGACCAGAATTGAATGCAAATGTGGCGCATTATTTGATTTTGGCGTGATACTACTTTTGTTTGCTGTCGAGTGACTGTAGATTGATGTGTTTCCTGAGAATGGGGTTGGGCTGGAGTTTGACATAGGCCCTTGCCCTCTCCATTTGATGAATAAGTAGCTGGTATTCACTGAGTGGACATAGTCACAAAGACACCCATGGACTAGTTACTGTGAGCTGTTGGCTAAACAAGGGTTAACCTTTCCAGAGAGGACGGAAGGTGGTAAGAATAAAGATGGGCAATCAATCAGCTGGTTCAAGATCATGGGGATATGCCACATTAAGGCCATTTGGCCCATTGTATCTGTGTCAGTTTTATGAAGGAGCTATCCATTCAGTTCTACTGACCCCCCCCCCCCCCCCCCCCCCCCCCCACCCCCTTCACCTATTATCTGCTTTCCCTCTGACTGTCATTATGGAAACTTCTTCCAGCACCCCTTGGTGCTGTGGAAACCTATGGATTCCTGATCATAATCATTTAATGTATAAAATAAATTCTCATCTCCCCTCTCAATCCCACGGCAATGTCTTGAATCTCTGTTCTCTGGTTACTGACTGGTCAACTGGAAGACTTGCACATTAGTTGCTCAAGTTGGACTGAAGGGCTTGTTTCCACACTGTAGGGAGTCTAATCTAATCTAATCTAATTAAAACATCTCAGGTTTTTGAACATCTCTTTCAAATATTCCCTTTCACAGTTTCTGCTCAAACGAGAACAATCCCAGCTCCTCCAATGTCTTTGCATAAATAAAATCTCTCAATCCTGCATGGCCTCATGTTTTTCAGCCCCTATCTTAAAACAAACTCTTACCACTGAAAGGACAGAGGGAATGTCACTGAGGAAATGTTGGTGAAAGTCGTCAAAAAGAATTTGCTTGATAAAGGAATTCACTGCCAATATGTTTTAAGTATATAAGAATGAAGCTGGGTCAATATTCCCTACCAGTTGGGATTGCTGAACTTGCGTTTCCTCTAAGTTGCATGATTAAGTTATATTGGAGCCTTCTTGACCTTAGCCAGTGCCTGAGAAACACTCAGTTATACAGCATCGTCCCAAATCCTTACTCTCTATAGATGCATCTGTCATGTAGGTATCAATTGCATTGACCAAAAGCTTAAAAAATGGAATATATCTCACAATTCAAAGACAGAGTCATAGAGCCATACAGCATGGAAACAGACCCTTTAGTCCAACTTGTCCATGCTGAGCAAATATCCAAAATTTAACCAATCCCATTTGCCCATGTTTTGTTCGTATCCCTCTATTCATGTACCCCATCCAAATATTTTTAAAATGTTCTTATTGTATGTGCCTTTACACTTCCTCTGGCAGCTCATTCCATACATGCACCACCCTCTGTGTGAAAAGTTGCTCCTTAGGTCTCTTTTAAATTTTCCCCCACTCACCTTAAACCTATGCCCTGCAAATTTGGACTCCCCCACCGCAAGGAAAAGAGCTTGGCTTTTTTTATGTCCCTTTAATTATTCCACTCATGATTTTATGAATCTCAATAAGGTCACTCCTCAGCCTCCCATGCTCCAGGGAAACAAGTCTCAGCCTATTCAGTCTGTCCTTATAACTCAAACCCTTCAGTCCCAGAAATATCCTTATAAACTTTATCTGCACTCTTTCTAGTTGACTAACAACTTTCCAACAGTAGGGCAACTAGAATTGTACACAGTATTCCAAAACTAGCCTTACCATTATATTGTACAGCTGGAACATGATGTCCCAACTCCTTGTTAGCATGTTTACATGTGATGCTGCTTTCAAGAAATTATGAACCTGCATCCCAGGTCCCTGTATTCAATAAAGCTCCCCAGGGCCCTACCATTAATTGTGTAAGCCCTGCCCTAGTTTGCCTTACCAAAACATAGCACCTCACATTTATCTTAATTAAACTCTATCTGGCACTTCTCAGGCCATTGGCCCATCTGATCAAGACCTCTTTGAACTCTTAGATTGCTGTCTTCACTGTCCACTATACATCTGAGCTTCATTTCCCAATAACTAATGCCTGATCTCAGCAGGCCCTGTGTGCTTCTCATTCCATCGTGGGCCCTTTGATTAATCCCAGAAAGGCTGACCGAACACCAGGGGGGATTCTTCCCTGTGAGTTCTAGACCACCTTGTAATCTCACCAGTGCTCTTGTATTGATAATTATACAGACATCCATTGTGCACCCAAAGAACTGGATAGAAACCAGTCGATCCTCTTTGATCAGATGATTGTCCCACAGACCTTGAATAAATTCAACTCCGTGTCTCAGAGTAAGGAGGCCATTGTGAAATTCCCTGTACCGCTAAGTTTGATCACACACATACTAATGGGGCTTCCATTGCTGATTCTGTTTAATTCTGCTTTCCTATGGGAATAAGATACAGTTTAGTCAAAGACAGAAAGTGAGCCACACTGGATCAGTTGACAGTTACACACCCTGACCTATTTTCTTGCTTCAAAATGAAGGACATACTCAGGGGGAGATGGGTGTGCTGGGTTGGGTTATAAAAGGTTGTGTATCCATTATCTCCTGTTTTGTGCCTAACCCAAGTTGGATTTAACCTCCTGAGTATCTAAAATGGAAAATTCAATTTTCCAGTACTACCATCCCTCACTTTGATGGAAACAGTATCTGTGAGAGTTAATGGTCAGTGACAAATGCCCACCTTCTGTAACTTAGGTACCATTGCTTGCAGCCCTTTCCCAGATTGTAGACACTGTGATTTCCAGGGCACAGCTAGCCATGAAAATCAACTTCAGAGTTTCACAAGAAGCAAGTAACAAATGCAGCTCTGAAACTCTGAATATGTATATCATCTGCATGGTAGACTTCATGAATCTTAATAAGTATGCTTGTCTGTCCAAAAAAAAAGAAAACACCAGATATCCAATGGGAGACAAGAAGGACGGATTGCACCTGAATTGAAAAGGGACTATTATACTGGCAGGAAGATTTGTTAGAGCTGCTCGGGAGGATTTAAACTGGGAAGGTGAAGGGGTGGGACCCAGGGAGATAGTGAGGAACGAGATCAATCTGAAACTGGTACAGTTGGAAAAGGAGCGAGTCAAACAGTTAGGAGCAAAGCAGAGAACAAGGTAGGACTAATAAATTAAACTGCATTTATATCAATGCAAGAGGCCTAACAGGGAAGGCAGATGAACTCAGGGCATGGTTAGGGACATAGGACTGGGATATCATAGCAATTACAGAAAATGGCTCAGGGATGGGCAGGACTGGCAGCTTAATATTCCAGGATACAAATGCTACAGAAGGATTGAAAGGGAGGTAAGAGAGGAGGGGGAGTGACGTTTTTGATAAGGGATAGCATTACAGCTGTGCTGAGGGAGGATATTCCCAGAAATACATCCAGGGAAGTTATTTGGGTGGAACTGAGAAATAAGAAAGGGATGATCACCTTATTAGGAATGTATTATGGACCTCCTAATAGTCAGAGGGAAATTGAGAAACAAATTTGTAAGGAGATTTAGGTTAACTGTAAGAATAAAAGGGTGGTTATGGCAGGGGATTTTAACATAGGCTGGGACTGCCATAGCATTAAGGGTTTAGATGCAGAGGAATTTGTTAAATGTGTACAAGAAAATTTTCTGACTCAGTATGTGGATGCACTTACTAGAGAAGGTGCAAAACTGGACCTACTCTTGGGAAATAAGGCAGGACAGGTGACTGAGATATCAATGGGAGAGCACGTTGGAGCCAGCGACTATAATTCTATTAGATGTAAAATAGTGATGGAAAAGGATAGACCAGATCTAAAAGTTGAAGTTCTAAATTGGAGAAAGGCCAATTTTGATGGTATTGGGCAAGAACTTTCAAAAGTTGATTGGGCAGCAGATGTTCGCAGGTATAAGGACCGCTGGAAAATGGGAAGTCTTCAGAAATGAGATAAAGAGAGTCCAGAGACAATGTATTCCTGTTAGGGTGAAAGGAAAGGCTGATAGGTGATAGGTGTAAGGAAAGCTAGATGATGAGAGAAATTGGAGTTTTATATATTACAAGATTCTGAAGGGGGAGGGTGAGCAGCCAGAAATCATGGTCTGTATTGGCACCGATGATATAGCCAGGAAAGGGATTGAGGATCTGAAAAGTGACTACATAGAGTTAGGTTGGAAGCTGAAGAGCAGGACAAGTAAAGTAGTGATCTCAGGTTTGCTACCGGTGCCACGAGATAGTGAGATGTGGAACAGTCAGCGAATGCAGCTTAACACGTGGCTGCGAGGCTGGTGCAGGAGGGAGGGCTTCAGATACCTAGACCATTAGGATGCCTTCTGGGGAAGGTGGGACCTGTCCATGAAAGACAGGTTGCACCTGAACTGGAGGGGCACAAATGTCCTGGGTGGGAGATTTGTTCGAGTGGTTCGGGAGGGTTTAAACTAGTTTGGCAGGGGGTTGGAATCAGAGTCACATGTCTGAGAGGGGGTCAGTTGTAGATGGGCAGTGACAGGATGTAGTGAATCTATTGGGAAGGTTTCTTACCTGATGAAACAAAGGTATTGGTTATAGTGTGTCTGCTTTAACGCAAGGATTGTCAGAAATAGGAGTGATGAACTTAGAGCATGGATCAGTACTTGGGGCTATGATGTTTTGGTCATAACAGAGACCAAAGTGGATTACACAGGGGCAGGAATGGTTGCTAGATGTTCCAGGGTTTAGATTGTTTAAAAAGAACAGTGAAGGTGGAAAAAGAGAAGGGGTGTAGCATTGCTAATCAGAGAGTGCATCACAGCTACAGCAACAAAGGTTGTAGAGGAAGGTTTGCCCACTGAGTCAGTATGGGTGGAAGTTAGGAACAGCAAGGGAGCAGCCACCGCATTGGGGGTTTTCTAAAGACCCCCTAATAGCAGTAGAGAGATTGAAGAACTCATAGGCTGGCAGATTTTGGAAAAATACAGATGTAGCAGGGTCATTGTTATGGGTGACTTCAACTTTCCCAATATCGACTGCAACCTCCTTAGTGCAGATGGTTTGGATGGAGCTATTTTTGTCAGGTGTTTTCAGGAGGGTTTCCTGACTCAGTATGCAGACAGACCGACGAGGGGAGAGGCCATTTTGGATTTGGTGCTCGGCAACGAGCCAGGACAGGTCACACGGTGGGAGAACACTTTGGTGACAGTGATCACAACTGCCTCACATTTAGCACAACCTTGGAGAGTGAAAGGAGCAGTTACTGAGGGATGACTTTTAATTGGTGAAAAGGAAATTATGACGCTATCAGACAGGAGTTGGGAAATACAGACAGGGAGCAATTGTTCCACAGAAAGGGCACAGTAGACATGTGGAGACTGTTTAAGGAGCAGTTGTTGTGAGTGATGCACGAATTTGTTCCTCTGAGACAGGTGAGAAGGGGCAAGGTTAAGGAACCTTGGATGACAAGAACAGAGGAGTTTCTCATCAAAACGAAGAAGGCAACTTACGTAAGGTGGAGGAAGCAAGGATCGAGCACAGCTTTAGAGGATTACAGGCTTGCTAGAAAGGAGCTCAGAAATGGACTGAGGAGACCAGGAGGGGGCACGAAAAAGACTTGGCAAGAAGGATTAGAGAGAACCCAAAGGCGTTTTACTCATACGTGAGGAATAAGAGAATGCTCAGGGAGAAGGTAGGGCCGGTCAGGGATCGCGGAGGGAACTTGTGCATGGAGTCTGAGCAGATAGGGGAAGTCCTAAATGAGTTTTTTGCTTCGGTTTTCACCAAGGAAAGGGAACTTGTTGTGAATGAGAACTTTGAGGAGCTGGGATACAGGCTTGAACAGATCAAGATTGATGAAGTTGATATGCTGGAAATTTTGGAAAACATTAAGATTGATAAGTCCCCAGGACCAGACCAGATTTATCACAGGTTACTCTGGGAAGCAAGAAAGGAGGCTGCAAAGCCGCTGGTGAAGATCTTTGCTTCGTCCACGGGAGTCATGCCGGAGGATTGGCAGGAGGCGAATTTTGTTCCTCTTTTCATGAAGGGTAATAGGGAAATCCCTGGCAATTACAGACCAGTCAGTCTTATGTCTGTGGTCAGCAAGTTTTGGAAAGAATTCTGAGGGTAAGGATTTATGACTATTTGGAAAAGCATAGTGTGATTAAAGGCCATGGCATGGCGTTGTGAGGGGCAGGTCATGCCTCACTAATCTTGTTGAGTTCTTTGAGGAGGTGACAAGACAGGTGGATGAAGGTCGAGCAGTGGATGTGGTGTATATGGACTTCAGCAAGGCATTTGATAAGGTTCCCCATGGTGGGCTCATTCATAAAGTCAGGAAGTATGGGATACAGGGAGATTTGGTTATCGGATTCAGAATTGGTTGGCTGACAGTAGGCAGAGAGTGGTTGTAGATGGAAAGTATTCTGCCTGGAGGTTAGTGTTGAGTGGTGTCTCGCAGGGCTCTTTGTAGATTTTATAAATAACTTGGATGAGGAGGTTGAGGGGTGGGTTAGTAAATTTGCAGATGACACAAAGGTTGGAGGGTGCCGTTGATAGTATCGAGGGCTATTGCAGGCTGCAGTGCGACATAGACAGGATGCAGAGCTGGGCTGAGAAATGGCAGATGGAGTTCAACCTGGATAAATGCGAAGTGATGCATTTTGGAAAGTCAAACTCGAATGATGAATATAGGATTAAAGGCAGGATTCTTGGCGGTGTGCAGGAACAGAGGGATCTTGATGTTCAAGTACATAGATCCCTCAAAGTTGCCGCCCAAGTGGATAGGGTTGTTAAGAAAGCATATGGTGGTTTGGCTTTCATTAACAGGGGGATCGAGTTTCAGACCCGTGAGGTTTTGCTACAACTCTACAAGTCTCTGGTGAGACCACACTTAGAATATTGTGTCCAATTCTAATAGAGAGCCTTTGGAGAGGGTGCAAAGAAGGTTTACCAGGACGCTGCCTGGACTGTTGGGCTTGCCTTATGAAGAGAGGTTGACTAAGCTCGGACTTTTTTCTCTGGAGAGAAGGAGGAAGAGAGGTGATCTGAATGAGGGAAACAAGGTAATGAGAGGCATGGATATAGTCAATAACCAGAGACATTTCCCCAGGGCAGGATTGACTGGCATGAGGGGTCATAGTTTGAAGGTATTAGGAGGAAGGTATAGAGGGGTCATCAGAGGTATGTTCTTTATGCAGAGAGTTGTGAATGCATGGAATGCGTTGCTAGCAGTGATGGGGGACATTTAAGCGACTGCTGGACATGCACATGGATAGCAGTGAGTTGAAGGGTGCATAGGTTAGGTTATTTTATATTAGGATTAATCCTCGGCACAACATCGTGAGCTGAAGGGCCTGTTCTATGCTGTACTTTTCTATGTTCTATGTTTTACGTTCTAGGTATAGAAAGGAGAGATCAAATGAATCAAATGAGTATAAAGACAGTAGAAGTATACTTAAGCAGGAAATCAGGAGGGCTGAAAGGGGAGGGCAGAAATAGCTTTGGCAAATAGGGTTAAGGAGAATTCAAAGGGATTTCATAAATACATTAAGGACAAAAGGGTAACTAGAGAGAGAATAGGGCCCTTCAAAAATCAGCAAGGCAGCCTTTGTGTGGAGCCACAGAAAATGGGGGAGATACTAAACAAGTATTTTGCATCAGTGTTTACTGTGGAACAGGACATGGAAGATATAGAATGTAGGGAAATAGATGATATCTTGAAAAATGTCCATATTACACAGGAGGAAGTGCTGGATGTGTTGAAGCACATAAAAGTGGATAAATCCCCAGACCCTGATCAGGTGTACCCTGGAACTCTGTGGTAAGCTAGAGAAGTGGTTGCTGGGCCTATCGCTGAGATATTTGTATCATTGATAGTCACAGGTGAGGTGCCGGAAGACTGGAGGTTGGCTAACGTGGTGCCACTGTTTAAGAAGGGTGGCAAGGACAAGCAAGGGAACTATAGACCAGTGAGCCTGACGTCAGTGTTGGGCAAGTTGTTGGAGGGAATCCTGAGGGACAGGATGTACATGTATTTGGAAAGGCAAGGACTGATTAGGGATAGTCAAATGGCTTTGTGCGTGGGAAATCATGTCTCACAAACTTGATTGAGTTTTTTGAAGAAGTAACAAAGAGGATTGATGAGGGCAGAGCGGTAGATGTGATCTATATGGACTCCAGTAAGGCGTTCGACAAGGTTCCCCATGGGAGACTGAATAGCAAGGTTAGATTTCATGGAATACAGGGAGAACTAGCCATTTGGATACAGAACTGGCTCAAAGGTAGAAGACAGAGGGTGGTGGTGGTGGGTTGCTTTTCAGACTGGAGGCCTGTGACCAGTGGAGTGCCACAAGGATCGGTGCTGAGTCCTCTACTTTTTGTCATTTATATAAATGATTTGGATGAGAGCACAAGAGGTATAGTTAGTAGGCTTGTAGATAACACCAAAATTGGAGGTGTAGTGGACAGCGAAGAGGGTTATCTCAGATTACAACGGGATCTTGATCAGATGGGCCAATGGGCCGAGCAGTGGCAGATGGAGTTTAATTCGGATAAAACGAGGTGCTGCATTTTGGGAAAGCAAATCAGAGAAGGACTTACACATTTAATGGCAAGGTGCTGGGCAGTGTTGCTGAACAAAGAGACCTTGGAGTGCAGGTTCATACTTTGAAAGTAGAGTCGGAGGTAGATAGGATAGTGAAGAAGGCATTTGGTATGCTTTCCTTTATTGGTCAGTGTACTGAGTAAAGGAGTTAGGATGTCAGATTGTGGCTGTACAGGACATTGGTTAGGCCACTTTTGGACTGTTGTGTGCAATTCTGGTCTCTTTTCTATTAGGATGAAGTTGTGAAACCTGAAAGAGGTCAGAAAAGATTTACAAGGATATTGCCAGGGTTGGAGGATTTGAGCTATCAGGAGAGGCTGAATTGGCTGGGGCTGTTTTCCCTGGAACATTGGAGGCTGAGGGGTGACCTTATGGAGGTTTACAAAATAATGAAGGGCCTGGTAGGGTAAATAGACAAGGTCTTTTCCTTGGGGTAGGAGAGTCCAGACCGAGGAGGCATAGATGAGAAGGGAAAAATATAAAAGGGACCTAAAGGGCAACATTATCATGCAGGGGGCGGTATGTGTCGGGAATGAGCTGACAGAGGATGTGGTGGAGGCTAGTACAATTACAGCATTTGAAAGGAATTTGGATAGGTATATGAATAGGAAGGGTTTGGAGGGATATGGAACAAGTGCTGGCAAATGAGATTAGATTTGGAGGTGCTGGTATTAGACTGGGGTGGACAAAGTTAAAAATCACACAACATCAGGTTATAGTTCAACAGTTTATTTGGAAGCACTAGCTTTTGGAGCACTGCTCCTTCATCAAGTGGTTATAGAGGTTAAGATCATGCTCACAGAATTTATAGCCAAAGGAGCCCAGTGTCATGGAGATGTGGTCCATTAAATGATTTTAGACTATGTCTTTCATCTTTTATATTGGGATATGCTGGTTTCTGTTCTTTGATATGTAAATCTCAGAACTACTTTTAAATTACATTCTCAAGATAGTTCAGCTTTTTAAACAGTAGGTGTGAAATCTGTCTGTGTCACAGTGCTATGTCAGACTGACAAACCCTCTGGATAGTTTTATGCAGTTTTTGAGCAAAATAAATGGAATTCTGTAAAAGCAAATTCACCCCACAAGCTTATATGTGTGCACATGTGGGCGTGACAGAGTGAGTGTGCATGTGAGTGTGTATTTGGGTGTGAGTGCATGTGAGTGTGTGTGTGGGTGTGAGTGCATGTGACAGTGTGCGTGTGTGTGAGTTTGATGGGGTGTGAGTAAGAGGATGCATATGTTAGTCTGAGTGCAGGTGTGTATGTGTGTGCATATGAGAGAGAGGTTGTGTATGAGGGAGGGTCTACGTGGGTTTATGTGTATGTAGGAGTGTGTGTGTGAGACAGTGTATCGTGCAGTTGGGGTCACCTGTAGTGTGACATGAACCAAAGGTCCCATGAGTACCGAACTTGGCTATCAGCCTCTGCTCGGCCACTCTGCGTTGTTACTTGTTCCGAAGTCCCCCTTGGAGGATGGTCACCTGAAGGTCTGAGGCGGAATGTCCTTGACAGCTGAAGTGTTTCCTGACTGGGAGGGAGTACTCCAGCCTGGCGATTGTTGCGTGGTGTCCATTCACCCGTTGTTGTAGCGTCTGCTTGGTCTCGCCAATGTACCATACCTCGGGGCATTCTTGCCTGCAGCGTATAAGGTAGATCACATTGGCCGAGTCACATGAGTACTTGCCGTGCACACAGTGGAAGGTGTCCACATGTGTAATGGTGTTACCCATGTCTTGCAGCGTCTGCCGTGAAGGGGTTGTATGGTGTAGTTGTCCTGCTCTACACCAACATTGTCAGTGCAGTCTCAATCAACAGGTGGGAATCAGATAGCTTCCCAGTCAGATCTGGAGTCAGGCAGGGCTGCCCTCTCTCTCCTGCCTTGTCTGTGTGCTGCATAGAGCCATTTGCCGAGTCCATCAGGAAGGATGCGAGCCTGAGAGGGGTGACTCTCCCTGGCAGCGGGGGCCTGCAGGTTAAGGCCTCACTGTACATGGATGACGTCACTGTTTTCTGTTCAGATCCGCTGTCCGTGCACAGACTGTTGTGCACATGTGACCAGTTCGAACGGGCCTCAGGGGCTAGGGTAAACCGAGGCAAGAGCAAGGCCATGCTCTTCGGGAACTGGGCCGACCAATCCTCGATCCCCTTCACCATCAGGACCGACCACCTGAAGGTGCTGGGTATTTGGTTCAGGGGGGCTGGGGCGTGTGCCAAGTCTTGGGAGGAGCGTATCAGGAAAGTGAGGCAGAAACTGGGCAGATGGAAGCTACAGTCACTCTCCATCACGGGAAAAACCTGGTCATCAGGTGTGAGGCACTGTCATTGCTGTTATACGTGGCACAGGTCTGGCCTATTCCCAGAACCTGTGCCGCTGCAGTCACCCGGGCCAGCTTCCAGTTTATATGGAGATCAAAGATGGACCGGGACCGAAGGGACTCGCTGGACAAAGATCTGGGCAACGGGGGAAAAAACACACCAAATGCCACCCTCACCCTGATGGCCACCTTTGTGTGTGGCTGCATCAAGCTGTGCGTGGATCCCCGGTACGCAAACACCAAATGTCACTACGTACTGAGGTTCTACCTGTCCCCGGTGTTGCGAAGGATGGGCCTGGCCTCGCTGCCGCGGAACGCTCCGAGTAGTTGGACCGTTCGGTATCACCTGTCCTTCGTGGAGAAGTTTATGAAGAAAAACACCTTTGACCACAAGTCCATCAACTCGGTCAAAGACGCTCTTTGGTCTGTCCGAAACCTGTTGATCTTCCAGTTGAAGGAGTTGACCCCGACTGAGTGTTGCAGACTGGCACATTCCAAGGTCCAGGACTACGTGTTGTGGGACGCGCTGAAGCTTGGGGCAGCGGCTGCCAAGGCGCGGTGGGGAAAACCACTGTGTAACATCTGCCTGCCTAACGAAGAACAGGGGGCCCACCCAGTCATTTGGGCTCCGCTGACGCCTCAGCAGAAGAGCTGGATAGTAAATGTACAGGCTTGTATATAGGAAAAATAAATTTCGATGTCCGTACATAAAGCAATGTAATGTGTGCACAAGAATGGCATGACCAATTGTAAAGAGATCCAAATAATTTTATGAATAAAGTTTATTTTTGAAAATAAAAAAGTTTGCTGCGAAACATGATCTATTTAAAGTTTGGTGGTTGTTTAAAGGCAACAAGTAGAGACGTGGGGATGATCTTGGAAAGATGCTTATCCTCATCAACAACATGTTGCAGGCTGTGAAGAACATGGTGTAGTCATTCGGATCCAGGGAAATACTGGACAACAAAGGGTACCCTGTCGGTTGCAGTCATTATGGTTTCTCGCTGTGGTACGTCGGAACTAACGGTCGAAGAGTTCAGCATCATATCCTGTTCCTATCAGGGCATCCTTGAGTACTTTCAAGTGTCCGTGACAGATTCTGTGTGTGCGGAGGGCTTGTCTGTAGGGGATGGTAATTCAAATATGTTTCAGGTGGAAGCTAGAGATGTGTAGCATTGTGAGGTTATCCGTGGGTTTGCAGTAGAGTGAGATGCTGAGGTGCGTATCCTTGATGAAGATGCATGTGTCCAAGAATGAGACAGGTACTAAAGAGTAGCCCATGGTTAGTCTGATGGTGGGATCAAACTCATTGATATCAGTGTACAATTGTTTCCGTGATTCCTCACCATAGGTCCAGAGGGAGAAAATGTCGTCAATGTACCTGGTGTATAGTGTTGGTTGGAGGTCCTACGTACAGAAGATCTTGTGCATGAAAATGTTGACATTTTGGGGTGCAAATCTGGTCCCCGTGGCTGTTCCATGTGTCTGGGTGAAGAACTGGTTGTCAAAAGTGAAAACATTGTGGTCGAGGATCAAACGGATGAGTTGTAGGACGGTGCTCGGAGATTGTCAGTTGTTGGTGTTGAGTCCTGAGGCTATTGCCACAATACTGTTATTGTGGGGGATGCTGGTATAAAGTGCTGAAACATCCACTGGGATGAGGATTGTTCCCGGTTTGACTGGTCTGTGGGTGCTGAGTTTCTATAAGAAATCTGTAGTGTTGCGACAGAAGCTGGAGGTCCCCTGTACAATAGGTTTCAAGGAGCCTTTGACATAGCCAGAGAGGTTTTCACATAGGGTCCCATTGCCTGATATGACGGAACATCCTGGTGTGTTGGCTTTGTGTATCTTCGGAAGGCAGCAGAAGACCCCTATGCAAGAAGTATGTGGGATGAAGGTGCGTAAGGAACTCTGAAGGACTGGATTAGGTTAGGATACTTGGTTGATGGACAAGTTGGACCGAAGGGTCTATTCTGTGCTGTACATCTCTATGACTCTGACTTGAAGTCTAACAGAATATGTGCTGCTTTCTGCAAAACTATACAAGCAAAATAAACAGCAGGTTTGTGACTATAGACCCATCAAGAAAAAAAAAATTGAACCCAGTTACAGTAATAGGTAATAAGTTTCTGGTACCGTGTGCCTCCATCCTATTTTGCTTTGACCTTTTGCCTCTTCTCCTGCTCTTCCTTTTTTTTCCAATTAACCCTCATCTCAATCTATTTTGAGGATTTTGCCCATAACAATAAAGTGTCATGTACCATACTGCCCTAAGAGCAGTCATCCTACCATCATTAAAGTTATCTCCAAAGGTTTGTAAACATCATGCATCTACCAAAGTGGATTACCTCATTTTTTGCCAGATTATGTTCTATTTGCCAACATTTGACCACTCACTTAATCTCTCCAAATCACCTTGAAATGCCTTTGCATCCTCTACATGATTCATACTGCCTCCTGGTTATGTTTCATCTGCGAATAGAACATTAGATTCTCACATCCAAACCATAGATACCGACTGTGGATAGTAGGGAGTCAAGCACTAATCCTTGTGATAGCCCATTCATCACAGTCTGTCAGTCTTGGGAAAAAACAATTTATTTAATGCTGTTTTTTGTCTGTTAAACAGTTCTCAATCTATGCCAGCATTTTGCCTACAACTGATGTTAAACTAACAGGTCCACAGTTCTCTATTCTCTCCCTCCATCCCTTCTTAAATAGTGGGGTCACCCTTGCCACCTTTCAATTTGCAAGAACAATACTAAACGTTTATTGAATTTTGAAAGGAGACCAGCAATGTATTTATTATCTCTACAGCCGTTTCTTTCAGCACTCTGAAATTTGGATAATCAGATTCAGGGCCTGTGGCTACTTTAAGTCCACAAATTAATTTGTCTAGCACTATTGTTTCATTAATATTAAGAGCTTCATTTATATTAGTCTCTTGATTCTATATTATTTTTGCAAGGTTTTCAATATTTTCCTCCATGATAACAGATATGAATGGTTTTGTCTTTTTGCCTTTTAAAATGCCCTATCAGAAATCTCCTTGGATAGAGCCACATTGGGTTTTTGCTAACCTTTACATTTATACAGATCTATAAATGCTTTTGTGGTCCATTTTTATTTTCTCACTAGTTTACTCTCATAGTATATTTTCCCTTTCTTAATCTTTTCCTTAGTCCTTTACAGAACTTTAAAATTCTCCCAATTCCCAGGCTTACATTGTTTTGGCAACTTTATACACATCTTTCTTTGATCTAATACAATCCTTGATTTGTTTCATTAACCACAGTTGGAATACTTTCCTTGCTGGTTTTGTATGCATCAAAGGAATTTATTTTTGTTGTAAACTCTGTATTAATTCTTTAAATGTTAGCCATTAACAGCCTTCCATCAGACCTTTTGATATTTCATTATGACAAATTTTAAATCCTACCAGGATCATGATATGGCCAATTAGTTTAAACTGTTTCTGTTATAGCTTTAGAAACAATTCAGTTAGGCTTGTTAAGTCAACAAAGAATAACTAGTTAATTCCAAATAAAACTTACTAAAAATTGCAAAGATTGTGAATAAAAATGTTTAGATTGTGCAAAAATAGATATAATTTTTATTATAAACATTCCAAATTTAAGCTGAGGCAAATATGGGTAACAGACAAATTGTGGTCAAATATCCTGCAGAACACATCAAATTGTAATTGTGATCAAACAGATCCCACGGATTTCTCAGCAATCCCTTGTCCACATCAGCCAGATGTTAGTGATATTGTGGGTCTCAAAATCTCTTGAAAATTTCACAAGGGATTATGGTTCTTCACGATTGACCTCACGCTATTGAAATACCATCAAGAGTTGCTCTATCATGGATTGCCTCAAGAGCTGCTCATGTTTTGGTGGTTAGTCTTTATCATTGGTTCTATATCCATTGGATTTTAGAAACTGCACTCCAGCAGTGGGCGGCACGGTGGCACAGTGGTTAGCACTGCTGCCTCACAGCGCTTGATACCCGGGTTCAATTCCTGCCACAGGCGACTGACTGTGTGGAGTTTGCACGTTCTCCCTGTGTCTGCGTGGGTTTCCTCCGGGTGCTCCGGTTTCCTCCCACAGTCCAAAGATGTACAGGTCAGGTGAATTGGGCGCGCTAAATTGCCCGTAGTGTTAGGTAAGGGGTAAATGTAGGGGTATGGGTGGGTTGCGCTTCGGCGGGTCAGTGTGGACTTGTTGGGCTGAAGGGCCTGTTTCCACACTGTAATGTAATCTAATCTAATCTAAAAAAAAGCACTTACTTACTGCCACAACTTTAGCTTTTTTATATATAGCAAGCTCCATGAAGTAGGTGATGCCTCTGAGTATTTTTTTCTAACTTCTAATCTTGCTCGGTTGTACCAAATAATTACAGTATGTGGAGTTTCTTTTCCCTGCTCACAGCTATATAGAGCTAGCATTAGTACAAGGCTTCTTCTGAGACCCCACAGCTCCCAGAATCTTTCCTAAAGCTGAACTCCAGAACCAGATGTCTACTGACTCTGAGAACCTCTTCCATAGTTCTGAGTGTACAGAAATATCCAACTGCTTTTGACTTTTCACCGAGTCCCAACTGCATGGAACCAGGGGAGTTTAGTTGCATTCAGCTATGCAGCTTAACAATTCTTTGTTGCATGGAGCCTATTTCTGACTAAATCTGCCTTCTGTCTCTAACAGTCTGTGACTCTGGAACTGTTCTTCATTGTTTACACTCACCTATTGAAAACTTTGCAACTAACCTTCCTCCTATTGAAAGGCAGAGACCAGACATGGAAGGCAACCAAGGGTGGGACTCCAGTGTAGCAACACCTTGGAACTATCTGTCTGCTGAATGTTATAATTTCCACAGATTGCTGGTTTCTATAAAAAACAAATAAAACAAATTATTCACAGTAGCTTCCCATCTACTATAGCCAATCTGAACCTCATACGATCACAGTTTCCTTTGTTTAAAATTAAGGCTCTAGTTTTCAATTGTACTACACCTTTAACAAAATTCTTCAGGCTTACACTTGGAAAATATATATATGGGATCTTTGGGGTGAATTACTCTTCACCAAATGCACTGATCGATCTGAACCTAAACAGTGCCTTTCCATGGGCCACTGAATCTCACTGAAAAACTCTGCAAGTTGCCAAAGACTTTCATCTTACCCAATCAGAACAGTTTGTACTACTGGAGAAAAAGGAGCTGATTGGTTGGCTGATCAACTCTAATGGACTAAAGTGTTGCCAGGAAGAAAGTCATTGGTGACTGTAGGTTCCCAATCTCCTGAGGATTTCACAAAAGGTGTAAGAATGTGCATATTCATTTTATTGCAGAGAGTAGGTCCTTGCTCTAAAATGTATGCCACTTCTTGAAAGTGTAAAAGCCTATGTTATGAACTGGATGGATGATCGCAAATCATTTGTAGTTATAGTTATTTGTACTAAGCAACATATTTATTCATGAGTAGTAATCAGCTTTCTGCAAGCAAAAGGAATACATTCAAGCCTTGTGCATTTTTCTGAATTACCTTTAAGCCTGGGGAGCCAATGGTGCCCCGGCACTGAATCACAGAAGTGTTTTCATGTAGAAGGAGGTGAGTTGATCCACTTTGCCTATTCCAGCTCAACAAATAAAATTATTACCTTATGTCAATCTCCTATGCCCTTGATCATAACTTTTATTCAAATAATCATCCAGTACCTTCTTAAATTGAACCTGCCTCCACTACGATTCCAGACAGGACATAGAACATAGAACATAGAACAATATAGCACAGAACAGGCCCTTCGGCCCACGATGTTGTGCCGAACATTTGTCCTAGCTTAAGCACCCATCCATGTATCTATCCAATTGCCGCTTAAAGGTCACCAAAGATTCTGACTCTACCACTCCCACAGGCAGTGCATTCCATGCCCCCACCACTCTCTGGGTAAAGAACCCACCCCTGGCATCTCCCCTATACCTTCCATCCTTCACCTTAAATTTATGTCCCCTTGTAACACTCTGTTGTACCCGGGGAAAAAGTTTCTGACTGTCTACTCTATCTATTCCTCTGATCAACTTATAAACCTCTATCAAGTCACCCCTCATCCTTCTCCGTTCCAATAGAAAAGGCCTAGCACTCTCAACCTATCCTCGTACGACCTATTCTCCATTCCAGGCAACATCCTGGTAAATCTTCTCTGCACCCTCTCCAAAGCTTCTACATCTTTCCTAAAGTGAGGCGACCAGAACTGCACACAGTACTCCAAATGTGGCCTAACCAAAGTCCTGTACAGTTGCAACATCACTTCACGACTCTTGAATTCAATCCCTCTGCTAATGAACGCTCATACACCATAGGCCTTCTTACAAGCTCTATCCACCTGAGTGGCAACTTTCAAAGATCCCTCTGTTCCTCCACCTCACTAAGAACCCTACCGTTAACCCTGCATTCCGCATTCTTATTTGTCTTTCCAAAATGGACAACCTCACACTTGGCAGGTTGAACTCCGTCTGCCACTCCTCAGCCCAGCTCTGCATCATATCTAAGTCCCTTTGCAGCCGACAACAGCCCTCCTCACTATCCACAACTCCATCAATCTTCGTATAATCTGCAAATTTACTGACCCACCCTTCGACTCCCTCATCCTAGTCATTAATAAAAATTACAAACAGCAGAGGACCCAGAACTGATCCCTACGGAACTCCACTTGTAACTGGGCTCCAGGCT
Organism: Chiloscyllium plagiosum; assembly: GCF_037043375.1. Lineage (NCBI taxonomy): Eukaryota > Metazoa > Chordata > Chondrichthyes > Orectolobiformes > Hemiscylliidae > Chiloscyllium > Chiloscyllium plagiosum. The sequence goes on from NW_028270169.1 coordinate 42,628,096, forward strand.
GAATATTTACCATCTACCACCACTCTCTGACTTCGACCGGTTAGCCAGTTTTCTATCCAATTGGCCAAATTTCCCTCTATCCCATGCCTCCTGACTTTCCGCATAAGCCTACCATGGGGAACCTTATCAAATACCTTACTAAAATCCATGTATACTACATCCACTGCTCTACCCTCATCCACATGCTTGGTCACCTCCTCAAAGAATTCAATAAGACTGGTAAGGCAAGACCTACCCTTCACAAATCCGTGCTGGCTGTCCCTAATCAAGCAGTGTCTTTCCAGATACTCATAAGTCCTATCCCTCAGTACCCTTTCCATTACTTTACCTACCACTGAAGTAAGACTAACTGGCCTGTAATTCCCGGGGTTATCCCTATTCCCTTTTTTGAACAGGGGCACAACATTCGCCACTCTGCAGTCCCCTGGTACCACCCCAGTTGACAGTGAAGACGAAAAGATCATTGCCAACGGTACTGCAATTTCCTCTCTTGCTTCCCACATAATCCTAGGATATATCCCATCAGGCCCGGGGGACTTGTCTATCCTCAAGTTGTTCAAAATGTCCAACACATCTTCCTTCCTAACAAGTATCTCCTCTAGCTTACCAGTCCATTTCACACTATCCTCTTCAACAATACGGTCCCTCTCATTCGTAAATACTGAAGAAAAATACTCATTCAAGACCTCTCCTATCTCTTCCGACTCAATACACAGTCTCCCATTACTGTCCTTGATCGGACCTACCCTCATTCTCGTCATTCTCATGTTTCTCATATATGCATAAAATGCCTTTGGGTTATCCTTGATCCTATCCGCCAGAGATTTTTCATGCCCTCTCTTGGCTCTCCTAATCCCTTTCTTCAGCTCCCTTCTGGCTATCCTGTATCCCTCCAACGCTCTGTCTGAACCTTGTTTCCTCAACCTTATGTAAGCCCCCTTCTTCCTCTTTACAAGACATTCAACCTCCCTCGTCAACCAAGGTTCCCTCACACGACCATTTCTTTCCTGCCTGACCGGTACATACATATCAAGGACACGTCGTATCTGTTCCTTGAAAAAGTTCCACATTTCTACGACATCCTTCCCTGACAGCCTATGCTCCCAACTTATGCTCCTCAGATCCTGTCTTACAGCATCGTAATTACCCTTCCCCCAATAGTAAAACCTACCCTGTTGCACGTACCTATCTCTCTCCATAACCAAGGTGAAAGTCACAGAATTGTGGTCACCATCACCAAAATGTTCACCCACTAACAAGCCCATCACTTGTCCCGGTTCATTACCGAGTACCAAATCCAATATGGCCTCCCCTCTGGTCGGACAATCTACATACTGAGTTAGAAATCTACATACTGAGTTAGACATCTACATACTGAGTTAGACATCTATACCCTAATTACCTGCTGAATGAAATAACATTACCCATGCTTCTTTTGCAGATCAGTTTAAATCTACATCCTCTTGTTCTTGTTCTATCTACGAGTATTTTCTCCTTGGCAACATCTCAGCCAATCAGTTTCCACTTTCCAACTAATCAGTGCCCTTTTTGTCTGCAGAATAAAATTGTTGTGACTGTTTGAAATTTGATATTTTTGTGTTAGTCCTGATGAGTGCACAGTGATACACTTTGGCAATATGTCTCTCTTTTCAGCAATACTCAGAATCTTGATGACAAAATCCGTCTCTCAGTGCAGCCTGTAACCATCCTCCAAGCCAGCTGTCGTTGGCAATGACTAATCTTAAAATCTGAATGTCAATCTCTGCAGTAATACTGGGAGCATTAATGTGCAATTATCTTTCTCTGAGTATGGGCCTTACTGCTGAGTATCAGGTAGTGCTACAACATTCTCCACAACACTGCAGTATCATGACTGGACTCCATCCTGTCAGAGATGTTAGAAAAAGCAGTGAATGTCTGGTTGCTGGACATTCTGGATTTCTCAGAACGCCTTTCAATACTGTATATGTGGAATATGTAAATGACAGATAAAAGAGTCCTGAAAATAGGTTTGATGTTGAGGGTATCTGGTGTTGGGTGAAAAATCCCTGGTCTTTCTTTGCCCTTTAAAAAGACCTCTTTCAGACATAACATAATCTTCAGTTGAGCCCTTTAGTTTCAGACCAGAGTACACTTGGGTACAGTCAATGTGCGTTACTAATTGCATTTGGCATAACCTAAAAAACTTCAAAAATGTTTAAAAATATAATAAACACAAGACTTTCTGTGTAACCTCCAACTCATGCTGGCCTTCCATCTTCTAAGCCTCTCTCTCCTTAGTTTGCTCTTGCCTGAATATAGGCAAAAGGTTGGAGTCACCACTTGCCCTGAGTATTCTTCAGATGCATTTACAGATGCCACATGTTCTTGGGACATACAGTCTTGTTGATTGTATGAATTAATTTTGGTGGGGGGAGCCCCATCTGGGGGTAAAAAGACAAGCTTTAGTTTCCAAATTTTCACAAAAGCCGAATGTCTCTGAAAACTCAATTTTTAATCTTCAGGGTGTTCTTGAGACGCTCCTGAAATCAAACGTTCCGGTTGGAGACAATTGGACTTTGGTGAACGTTTTTAAAAATTATTAATAAATGTGTGGAGATTGTAATCATTCCTTCTGTTTGAATCATGATCGCTTTTGAGCATGAAGTGTTTGGGGAGACATTTGGCAAAACAGCCTGTCATTCTGCCTATTTGTTCTGGACGTGTAACTATTAACTATTCTGCTAAAAAATGTTGGCACTGAAGACACAATGTTGTCAGCAAAACCAGTTAACTAATGACACATTTCTGTTTTACATTTTTGTTTTACTAAAAGCCTTATTCTTGGCAATTTTCTTCCTAACAATGTTTGGGACACAAGTGCTGGGAATGAAAATGTTTCATTATAAATGCATATCCTATCAAACAATCACAGATTCAGTACTGCATAGGTTGCATACAGAACACCTCTTTACAATTCCTATTAAATACACTTAGACCAGTATCAAAACCCTGGTGGGAAGCGTGTTCTGCAAGTGAAGCTCTACTATTCCATGAGTAATCACAAGTGTGGAATATGAGCAATTTAATCTCCAGGATGGTGAATGCCTGACTGTGACCACATAGGTTTCATCATGGAAGAAGAGAACAAACATTTATTTATTTTAACAAACCAGCATGTGATAAAATGAATTATTAATTACTAATATGCAAACTTATACTAAGTTTAACTTGAAATGTAAACCCTTTAAATCCAAACAAATTTACATTCATTCACAAGTAAGAAGGACAGGACTGGCGAGGCAAACTGTTTTTTCAGGGACGTCGTAATGGAAAACAAAGGCAAAATGGAACAAACTGTATGGACCAAGAGTGCAGCTCAAAAGTGGTGAAATTAGGTGACTTCCTCACAATTGTTTTGGTCTTTAACAATGATAAAGCGCTGTTGTTGTTGATTATAATAATCATCAAATCGGTGACTGGTCAGTTGAATCTAGGTCTGGGCTTGCATTTAAAGTTTTCCTTCTTTGCTGGGCCTTTGAGTGTTTTTTCTTTTCCATTCACAGAGAGAGAGAGAGAGAAATCTCACTCATTTGCAGAGATCTGATTTCTAATTGCACTCTTTCCCCTTAGTTCTGCAACAAACTGCTACTTGCAACCAATTCATATGTTATTTCTGGCCAGTCTCTTTTTGTCAAACCTTAGTGCCTGGTCCCAGAAAGTCTCCCAAAAATATCATATCAAATTTCTTAAAAGAATTTACATGCCCTCACATGACTAGTAAACACACAGTTCTGCCTTTCTTTTGAGTTGTAATAAAAACACAACTGGCACATTCTCGGCAACATAGTAGCCGAAATGTCCATTTCCCATTTTACATTTCAAATAGAAATAAATGTAGCCCTCACATTGGGTGCAGCAGAGTTTAGATATCAAGTACACCTCCTTCCACCCTTCTCCAACAAATACAGCAAACTTTGTTTTAATCACCACCTTATGAATCAGCACACTTGATAACATGGCAAAAATAATATACCTCAAATGCTGCAAAATTTACTGTATGATACTGTTCAGTTATTATAGATTCATGATTGAGTTATCTCAATGTCAATATACTTGCCATTTAAGCGAATGGCCACACAAAATATCAACTGTTGATTCAATTTTGAGTCAATTGCTCCTCAGGTACTGTGATCTACCATGTAAGAAGGGCCTATGCCTGAAACGTCGATTCTCCTATTCCTTGGATGCTGCCTGACCTGCTGCGCTTTTCCAGCAACACATTTTTAAGCATGTTTCCAAATGGTCAGTTAAGGATGAGTAAAAATGCTCTGTGCTGATAAGTTTTATTTAAGGCAATATTGCATTAAATATACTGTAACTAAAGTATCTTGGTGATGAGTATACCCTGTATTATGTTTCGATTACTGAGTGGGTTTTTTTACATTGATAATATGGACCTCTTGATTATCTGGAATACTTCATCAACCAGTCCACTCCTGGTCCTATCGGCTGTTGTATTATTCCCAGAGAATATATGAAATAAAACACATTCTACATACCATATCAAATAGTCCTGGCCAGCGACAGCATGGACTGGATGTGGTTTAAATCATCATTTACACTGCCTCATCAAATGCTTCCAGATGAGGTACAGCATGATTATGTGCTAAGCAAATCTCTTTCTACACTACTCTATCAACAATACCCGTAGTAGGCACAAAGTAAATCACCCATGGCATGTCATATCATGCAGTTCCTAGTCACGTACAGTACAGATTAGACACAGACTGAAGCTCCTTCCACATTATCCTATCGAGCATCTTTGGTCTGGTGCAGGAAAGGTGAAGTAACATTCATCAACACAGCCTTATTAAACTCATTGAGGTTAGGTATGACACAGATTAGATACAGGTTAGGTTTCTCCAAATTTACACTTGGAGTGTTCCTGACTGAATGCTGAGTAGAAAGTGAGGACTGCAGATGCTGGAGATCAGAGTCGAGAATGTGGTGCTGGAAAAGGACAGCAGGTCAGGCAGCATCGGAGGAGCAGGAGAGTCGATGTTTCGGGCATCAGGAATCCTAATGAAGGTTTTGTGCCCAGAATGTTGATTCTCTTGCACTTCAGGGTGCTGCTTGACCTGCTGTGCTTCTCCAGCACCACACTCATAACTAAATGGTGGGTAAGTTTTCCATTTATGCATGTGCCGTCCCTGAGTGAAACTGCTAATTTAGTATCTGAGTTGCGGCAGTCTTTAGACATTTAGATTCTGGAGGAGAAAGTGAGGTCTGCAGATGCTGGAGATCAGAGCTGAAAATGTGTTGCTGGAAAAGCGCAGCAGGTCAGGCAGCATCCAGGGAACAGGAGAATCGACGTTTCGGGCATAAGCCCTTAAGAAGGGCTTATGCCCGAAACGTCGATTCTCCTGTTCCCTGGATGCTGCCTGACCTGCTGCGCTTTTCCATCAACACATTTTCAGATTTAGATTCTGGAGTAAGGTTGATCAATCCTAACTAGTATAGGCTTTCTCTCCTCATTGGAATCGACATTTTGGGCATGAGCTGATTCTCCTGCTCCTTGGATGCTGCCTGACCTGCTGCGCTTTTCCAGCAACACATTTTCAGCTCTGATCTCCAGCATCTGCAGACCTCACTTTCTCCTTAAAATGTTGTTAATAAGCCATGCAGAGTCAGAATCAGGTTGTGTTATTTGGAGTAAGGAATTCAATATCAAATCAGGCATGGAAAGTGAATTAAAGAGAAGAAAGCTAAGATTGGAGTCAGGGAGAGATAAGAGAGTTACTAAGCAAAAGTTAAAAAAGCAACATTTATTTATTTAGATTTTAAATTATCAACACTAATTTAAAACTGTAGGTAATAGCCTCCACATCATAAAGAAAATAATTTTCAGTGTCAGTAAAGCTTTTGGCAGTAAATAAAGTGTTATGTTTATGTTCTGAGGCTGGAATAGACAGCCCTTACTTTCTCAGGTGAATTGATTCTGTACATATGTGAGAAGCTCGACAGCATACAATACATCTGAACAGTGATTCAGCTCCCGTTAACACAGAGAATTTAGAGAATGGGAACGCATACATGTGATTCAAAATTATCAATGTTTAATTACATAGATACGTTGCCTGATGCTGCAGTCTAATGTGTGCCTAATAATGAACAATGTCAGCATGACCACGAGTTTACCAGCAAAATCCAGCCTTTGATATTTCAACTGTACATTGAGATTAAAAGTTGAGAGACAGAGAGATCAGAGATTTTGTTACAATGGAAGATTAGAGAACAAACGTGTACATAAACAATTCGCAGATGCCAAATATGAGAGGAATTAATGAGATAGCATTCCCACCGGAGCTCAGAGTGGCCTCCACTGCTGATATTCTCTGCCTCTGTAACCTCATACAGTATATAAAAATTCAAAAATAGTCTGTAGCCTGCTACTGTATATAAACATTAAAAAATATTCTGTAACCTCCAACAGAATATAAACATTTTAAAACACTCTGTAACCTCCTACAGTATAAAAACATATAAAAACACGCTGTAACCTCCTACAGTGTATAAACATTCAAACACACTCTGTAACCTCGTACTGTATATACACATTCAAAAATATGCTGTAACCTCCTACAGTATATAAACATTCAAAAACACTCTGTAACCTCCTACAGTATATAAATATTCAAAAATACGCTGTAACTTCCTACAGTATATAAACATTCAAAAATAGTCTGTAGCCTCCTACAGTATATAAACATTAAAAAATATTCTGAAACCAGCTACAAAACATGAACATTCAAAAACACTCTGTAGCCTCCTACAGAATATAAACATTCAAAAACACGCTGTAACCTCCTACAGTATATAAACATTCAAAAACACTCTGCAACATCCTATATTATATAAACATTCAAAAACACGCTATAACCTCCTACAGTATAGAAACATTCAAAATCACTCTGTAATGTCCTACATTACATAAACATTCAAAAACACACTGTAACCTCCTACAGTATATAAACATTCAAAAAAAGCTGTAACCTACTACAGTATATAAACATTCAAAAGCATAAGGTAATCTCCTACAGGACAGAAACATTCAAAAACACTGTGTAACCTCCTACTGTATATAAACATTCAAAAACACAGTGTAACCTCGTACAGTACATAAGCATTCAAAAACACACTGTAATCTCCAACAGTATATAAATATTCAAAAGCACACTGTAACCTCCTACACTATATAAACATTCAATAACACTCTGTAACCTCCTACAGTATATAAACCTTCAAAAGCACACTGTAACCTCCTACAGTATATAAACATTCAGAAACACTCTGTAAACTCCTACAGTACATAAAAACACACTGGAACCTCCTACAGTATATAAACATTCAAAAACACGCTGTAACCTCCGACAGTGCATAAACATTCAAAAACACTCTGCAATCTCCTACTGTATAGAAACATTCAAAAACACGCTGTAACCTCCGACAGTATGTAAACATTCAGAAACATTCTGGAACCTCCGATAGTGCATAACCATTCAAAAACACTCTGCAATCTCCTACAGTACATAAACATATAAAACGCACTGGAACCTGCTACAGTATATAAACATTCAAAAACACACTGTAACCTCCTACAGTGTATAAACATTCAAAACACTCTGTAACCTCCAACAGTATATAAACATTCAAAAACACGCTGTTACCTCCTGCAGTGTATAAACATTCAAAACACTCTGTAACCTCCAACAGTATATAAACATTCAAAAACACGCTGTTACCTCCTGCAGTATATAAACATTCAAAAACACGCTGTAACCTCCTACAGTATATAAACATTCAAAAACACTCTGTAACCTCCAACAGTACATAAACATTCAAAAACACGCTGTAACCTCCTACAGTGTATAAACATTCAAAAACACACTGTAACCTCCTAAAGTATATAAACATTCAGAAACACTCCGTAATATCCTACAGTACAGAAACATTCAAAAACACTCTGTAACCTCCGAAAGCATGTAAACATTCAAAAGCACACTGTAACCTCCTACAGTATATAAATATTCAGAAACACTCTGTAAACTCCTACAGTACATAAAAACACAGTGTAACCTCCGACAGTATATAAACATTCAAAAACACGCTGTAACCACCTACAGTATGTAAACATTCAGAAACATTCCGCGACTTCCTACAGTACATAAACATTCAACAACACACTGTAAACTCCAACAGTATATAAACATTCATAAAAAAAGCTGTAAACTCCGACAGTACATAAACATTCAAAAACACGCTGAAACCTCCTACAGAATATAAACATTGAAAAACATGCAGAAACCTCCTATAGTATAAAAACATTCAAAAACACGCTGTAAACTCCTACAGTATATAAACATTCAAAAACACTCTGTAACCACCTATAGTACATAAACATATAAAAACACACTGTAACCTCCTACATTATAGAAACGTTCAGAAACAATCAGTAACCTGCGACAGTATATAAACATTCAAAAAAAATTCTGTAATGTCTTACAGTATATAAACATTCAAAAACACAGTGAAACCTCGTGCAGTATATAAACATTCAAAAACACACTGTAATCTCCTACAGTACATAAACATTCAAAAACACGCTGTAACCTCCTACAGTATATAAACATTCAAAAACACTCTGCAACATCCTACATTATATAAACATTCAAAAACACGCTATAACCTCCTACAGTATAGAAACATTCAAAATCACTCTGTAATGTCCTACATTACATAAACATTCAAAAACACGCTGTAACCTACTACAGTATATAAACATTCAAAAGCACAAGGTAATCTCCTACAGGACAGAAACATTCAAAAACACTGTGTAACCTCCTACTGTATATAAACATTCAAAAACACAGTGTAACCTCGTACAGTACATAAGCATTCAAAAACACACTGTAATCTCCAACAGTATATAAATATTCAAAAACATGCTGTAACCTCCTACAGTATATAAACATTCAAAAACACACTGTAACCTCCTACTCTATATAAACATTCAATAACACTCTGTAACCTCCTACAGTATATAAACCTTCAAAAGCACACTGTAACCTCCTACAGTATATAAACATTCAGAAACACTCTGTAAACTCCTACAGTACATAAAAACACACTGTAACCTCCTACAGTATATAAACATTCAAAAACACGCTGTAACCTCCGACAGTGCATAAACATTCAAAAACACTCTGCAATCTCCTACTGTATAGAAACATTCAAAAACACGCTGTAACCTCCGACAGTATGTAAACATTCAGAAACATTCTGGAACCACCGACGGTGCATAAACATTCAAAAACACTCTGCAATCTCCTACAGTACATAAACAAATAAAACGCACTGGAACCTGCTACAGTATATAAACATTCAAAAACACACTGTAACCTCCTACAGTATAAAAACATTCAAAAACATTCTGTAACCTCCAACAGTATATAAACATTCAAAAACACGCTGTAACCTCCTACAGTGTATAAACATTCAAAACACTCTGTAACCTCCAACAGTATATAAACATTCAAAAACACGCTGTTACCTCCTGCAGTATATAAACATTCAAAAACACGCTGTAACCTCCTACAGTATATAAACATTCAAAAACACTCTGTAACCTCCAACAGTACATAAAAACACACTGTAACCTCCTACAGTATATAAACATTCAAAAACACGCTGTAACCTCCGACAGTGCATAAACATTCAAAAACACTCTGCAATCTCCTACAGTATAGAAACATTCAAAAACACGCTGTAACCTCCGACAGTATGTAAACATTCAGAAACAGTCTGTAACCTCCTACAGTATATAAATATTAAAAAACACGCTGAAAACTCCTACTATATATAAACATTCAAATACACGCTGTAACCTCCTACATTATATAAACGTTCAAAAACACGCTACAAACTCCTACAGTATATAAACATTGAAAAACACTCTGTAACCTTGTACAGTATATACACATTCAAAAACATGCTGTAATCTCCTACACTAAATAAACATTCAAAAACACGATGTAGCCTCAGACATTATACAAACATTCAAAAACACTCTGTAACCTCCTACTGTATGTAAACATTCAAAAACACAGTGTAACCTCGTACAGTATATAAATATTCAAAAACACGCTGGAATCTCCGACACTATATAAACATTCAAAAACACACTGTAACCTCCTACAGTATGTAAACATTCAAAGGCACACTGTAACCTCCTACAGTATATAAACATTCAGAAACACTCTGTAAACTCCTACAGAATATAAACATTCAAAAACACACTGTAACCTCCTAAAGTATATAAACATTCAGAAACACTCCGTAATATCCTACAGTACAGAAACATTCAAAAACACTCTGTAACCTCCGAAAGCATGTAAACATTCAAAAGCACACTGTAACCTCCTACAGTATATAAATATTCAGAAACACTCTGTAAACTCCTACAGTACATAAAAACACAGTGTAACCTCCGACAGTATATAAACATTCAAAAACACGCTGTAACCACCTACAGTATGTAAACATTCAGAAACATTCCGCGACTTCCTACAGTACATAAACATTCAACAACACACTGTAAACTCCAACAGTATATAAACATTCAAAAATACGCTGTAAACTCCGACAGTACAGAAACATTCAAAAACACGCTGAAACCTCCTACAGAATATAAACATTGAAAAACACGCAGAAACCTCCTATAGTATAAAAACATTCAAAAACACGCTGTAAACTCCTACAGTATATAAACATTCAAAAACACTCTGTAACCACCTATAGTACATAAACATATAAAAACACACTGTAACCTCCTACATTATAGAAACATTCAGAAACAATCAGTAACCTGCGACAGTATATAAACATTCAAAAAACATTCTGTAATGTCTTACAGTATATAAACATTCAAAAACACAGTGAAACCTCGTGCAGTATATAAACATTCAAAAACACACTGTAATCTCCTACAGTACATAAACATTCAAAAACACGCTGTAACCTCCTACAGTATAGAAACATTCAAAAGCACACTGTAATCTCCTACAGTACATAAACATTCAAAAACACTGTGTTGCCTCCTACTATATATAAACATTCAAAAACACAGTGTAACCTCGTACAGTATATAAACATTCAAAAACACACTGTAACCTCCCACCGTATATAAATATTCAAAAACACGCTGTAACCTCCTACACTATATAAACATTCAAAAACACGCTGTAACCTCCTACACTATATAAACATTCAATAACACTCTGTAACCTCCTACAGTATATAAACATTCAAAAGCACAATGTAACCTCCTACAGTATATAAACATTCAGAAACACTCTGTAAACTCCGACAGTGCATAAACATTCAAAAACACACTGTAACCTCCGACAGTATGTAAACATTCAAAAACACTCTGCAATCTCCTACAATACATAAACATATAAAACGCACTGTAAACTGCTACAGTATATAAACATTCAAAAACACGCTGTAACCTCCTACAGTATATAAACATTCAGAAACAGTCTGTAACCTCCTACAGTATATAAATATTAAAAAACACGCTGAAAACTCCTACTATATATAAACATTCAAATACACGCTGTAACCTCCTACAATATATAAACGTTCAAAAACACGCTACAAACTCCTATAGTATATAAACATTGAAAAACACTGTGTAACCTTGTACTGTATGTACACATTCAAAAACATGCTGTAATCTCCTACACTATATAAACATTCAAAAACACGATGTAGCCTCCGACATTATACAAACATTCAAAAACACTCTGTAACCTCCTACTGTATGTAAACATTCAAAAACACAGTGTAACCTCGTACAGTATGTAAACATTCAAAGGCACACTGTAACCTCCTACAGAATATAAACATTCAAAAACATGCTGTAACGTCAGACAGTATGTAAAAATTCAGAAACATTCTGTAACCTCCTACAGAACATAAACATTCAAAAACACACTGTAACCCTCCTACAGTATGTAAACATTCAAAAACACGCTGTAACCTGCTACAGTATATAAACACTCAAAAACACACTGTAACCTCCTACAGTATATAAACATTCAAACATACGCTGTAACCTCCAAGAGAAAATAAACATTCAGAATCACTCTGTAACCTCCAATAGTACATAAACATATAAAAAACACACTGTAACCTCCTACAGTATAGAAACATTCAGAAACACACTGTAACCTCCGAGAGTATATTAATATTCAAAAACATTCTGTAACGTCCTAGAGTACATAAACATTCAAAATCACTCTGGAACGTCTTACTGTATATAAACATTCAAAAACGTAGTGTAACCTCGTATAGTATATAAACATTCAAAAACACACTGTAACCTCCTACAGTATATAAACATTCAAAAGCATTCTGTATCCTACTGCTGTATATAAACATTCAGAAACACTCTGTAAACTCCTACAGTACATAAAAACACACTGTAACCTCCTACAGTATATAAACACTCAAAAACACGCTGTAATGTCGTACAGTATATAAACATTCAAAAACACGCTGAAACCTCCTACAGGATATAAACATTCAAAAGCACACAGTAACCTCCTACAGTATATAAACATTCAAAAACACACTGTAACCTACTACTGTATGTAAACATTCAGAAACACTATGTAACCTCCAATAGTATATAAACAAATAAAAAAACACTGTAACCGCCGACAGTATAGAAACATTCAGAAACAGTCTGTAACCTCCTACAGTATGTAAACATTCAAAAACACTCTGTAACCTGCTACAGTATATAAACATTCAAAAACACTCTGTAACCTCCTACAGTATGTAAACATTCAAAAACACACTGTAACCTCCTACAGTATATAAACATTCAAACATACACTGTAACCTCCAAGAGAAAATAAACATTCAAAAACACTCTGTAACCTCCTACAGTATGTAAACATTCAAAAACACACTGTAATCTCCTACATTATATAAACATTCAAAAACACTCTGTAACATCCTACAGTAAATAAACATTCAAAAACATGCTTTAATGTCCTACAGTATATGAATGTTCAAAAACCTGCTGTAACATCCTAAAATGTATAAATATTCAAATACACGCTGTAACCTCCGACAGCATATAAAGATTCAAAAACACTCTGTAACCTCCTACAGTGTATAAATATTCAAAAGTACGCTGTAAACTCCGACAGTATAAAAACATTCAAAAACACACTGCAACCTCCTACAGTATACAAACATTCAAAAACACACTGTAACCTACTACTGTATGTAAACATTCAGAATCACTCTGTAACCTCCAACAGTACATAAACATATAAAAACACACTGTAACCTCCTACAGTATAGAAAGATTCAGAAATACACTGTAACCTCCGAGAGTATATTAACATTCAAAAACATTCTGTAATGTCCTACAGTACATAAACATTCAAAATCACTCTGTAACGTCTTACTGTATATAAACATTCAAAAACATAGTGTAACCTCACATAGTATATAAACATTCAAAAACACTCTGTAACCTCCTACAGTTTATAAACATTCAACAACACGCTGTAACCTCCTATAGTATATAAACATTCAAAAACACTCTGTTACCTCCTACAGTATGTAAACATTCAAAAACAATCTGTAAACTCCTATTGTATATCAACATTCAAAAACACTCTGTAACCTCCTACAGCATGTAAACATTCAAAAACACACTGTAATATCCTACAGTATATAAACATTCAAAAACACTCTGTTACCTCCTACAGTATATAAACACTCAAAAACACGCTGTAATGTCCTACAGTATATAAACGTTCAAATACCTGCTGTAACCACCTCCAGTATATAAACATTCAAAAACATGCTGTAACCTCCTTCAGTATATAAATATTCAAAAGCACGCTGTAACATCCGACAGTATATAAACATTCAAAAACACTCTGTAACCTCCTACAGTATATTGACATTCAAAAACACGCTGTAACCTCCTACAGTATATAAACATTCAAAAACACGCTGTAACCTCCCACAGTATATAAACATTCAAAAATACGCTGTAAACTCCGACAGTATATAAACATTCAAAAACACGCTGAAACCTCCTACAGTATATAAACATTCAAAAGCACACAGTAACCTCCTACAGTATATAAACATTCAAAAACACACTGTAACCTACTACTGTATGTAAACATTCAGAAACACTATGTAAACTCCAATAGTACATAAACAAATAAAAAAACACTGTAACCGCCTACAGTATAGAAACATTCAGAAACAGTCTATAACCTCCTACTGTATGTAAACATTCAAAAACACTCTGTAACCTGCGACAGTATGTAAACATTCAAAAACACACTGTGATCTCCTACATTATATAAACATTCAAAAACACTCTGTAACCTCCTACAGTAAATAAACATTCTAAAACACGCTTTAATGTCCTAGAGTATATGAATGTTCAAAAACCTGCTGTAACATCATACAGTGTATAAATATTCAAATACACGCTGTAACCTCCGACAGTATATAAAGATTCAAAAACACTCTGTAACCTCCTACAGTATATAAATATTCAAAAATACGCTGTAAACTCCGACAGTATAAAAACATTCAAAAACATGCTGCAACCTCCTACAGTATACAAACATTCAAAAACACACTGTAACCTACTACTGTATGGAAGCATTCAGAATCAATCTGTAACCTCCAATAGTACATAAACATATAAAAACACACTGTAACCTCCTACAGCATAGAAACATTCAGAAACACACTGTAACCTCCGAGAGTATATTAACATTCAAAAACATTCTGTAACATCCTACAGTACATAAACATTCAAAATCACTCTGTAACGTCTTACTGTATAAAAACATTCAAAAACATAGTGTAACCTCGTATAGTATATAAACATTCAAAAACACACTGGAACCTCCTGCAGTATATAAACATTCAGAAACACTCTGTAAACTCCTACAGTACATAAAAACACACTGTAACCTCCTACAGTATATAAACACTCAAAAACACGCTGTAATGTCGTACAGTATATAAACGTTCAAAAACCTGCTGGAACCACCAACAGTATATAAACATTCAAAAACATGCTGTAACCTCCTACAGTATATAAACATTCAAAAACACACTGTAACCTACTACTGTATGTAAACATTCAAAAAAACGCTGGAATGTCCTACAGTATATAAACGTTCAAAAACCCGGCTGTAAGCTCCTACAGTATATAAACATTCAGAAACACTCTGTAAACTCCTACAGAATATAAACATTCAAAAACATGCTGTAACCTCCTACAGTATGTAAACATTGAGAAACACCCTGTAAACTCCGACAGTATGTAAACATTCAGAAACATTCTGTAACCTCCTACATTACATAAACATTCAAAACACATTGTACCCTCCGACAGGACATAAACATTCAAAAACACACTGTAACCTCCTACAGTATATAAACAGTCAAAAACACGCTGTAAACTCCGACAGTATATAAACATTCAGAAACACTCTGTAATCTCCTACAGTACATAAAAACACACTGTAACCTCCTACAGTATATAAACATTCAAAAACACGCTGTAACCTCCTACAGTATATAAACATTCAAAAATACGTTGTAACCTACCACTGTATATAAACATTCAAAAACACGCCGTAACGTCCGACAGTATGTAAACATTCAGAAACATTCTGTAACCTCCTACATTACATAAACATTCAAAACACACTGTACCCTCCGACAGGACATAAACATTCAAAAACACACTGTAACCTCCGACAGTATATAAACAGTCAAAAACACGCTGTAAACTCCGACAGTATATAAACATTCAGAAACACTCTGTAATGTCCTACAGTACATAAAAACACACTGTAACCTCCTACAGTATATAAACATTCAAAAACACGCTGTAACCTTCAACTGTATATAAACATTCAAAAACACAGTGTAACCTCGTACAGTATATAAACATTCAAAAAACACTGTAATCTCCGACAGTACATAAATATTCAAAAACATGCTGTAACCTCCTACAGTATATAAACATTCAAAAACACGCTGTAACTTCCTACACTATATAAACATTCAAAATCTCTCTGTAACCTCCAACAGTATGTAAACATTCAAAAGCACACTGTAATCTCCTACAGTATATAAACATTCAGAAACACTCTGTAAACTCCTACAGAATATAAACATTCAAAAACATGCTGTAACCTCCTACAGTATATAAACATTCAAAAACACGCTGTAACGTCCGACAGTATGTAAACATTCAGAAACATTCTGTAACCTCCTACAGTATATAAACATTCAAAACACACTGTAACCTCCTACAGTATATAAACATTCAAAAAACACTCTGTAACCTCCTACAGTATAAAAACATTTAAAAACACTCTCTAACATCCAACAGTATAAAAACATTCAAGGAGAGACTGAAACCTCCTATAGGACATAAACATTCAAAAACACTCTCTAACATCCAACAGTATATAAACATTCAAAAACACGCTGTAACCTCCTACAATTTATAAACATTCAAAAACACGCTGTAACCTCCTACAGTATATAAACATTCAAAAACACACTGTAACCTACTATGGTATGTAAACATTCAAAAACAATCTGTAAATTCCTATTGTATATAAACATTCAAAAACACTCTGTAACCTCCTACAGTGCGTAAACATTCGAAAACACTCAAAAACTCCGACAGTACATGAAAACACACTGTAACCTCCTACAGTATATAAACACTCAAAAACACGCTGTAATGTCCTACAGTATATAAACGTTCAAAAACCTGCTGTAACCTCCTACACTAAATAAACATTCCAAAATACGCTTAATACTCAGACAGTATATAAACATTCAAAAACACGCTGAAACCTCCTACAGTATATAAACATTCAAAAACACACTGTAACCTACCACTGTATGTAAACATTCAGAAACACTCTGTAACCTCCAATAGTACATAAACATATAAAAACACACTAACCAAAATACGCTGTATACTCAGACAGTATACAAACATTCAGAAACAGACTGTAACCTCCTACAGTATGTAAACATTCAAAAACACACTGTAACCTCCGACAGTATATAAACATTCAAACATACGCTGTAACCTCCAACAGAAAATAAACATTCAAAAACACTCTGTAACCTCCTACAGTAAATAAACATTCAAAAACTGTCTGTAACCTACTACTGTATGTAAACATTCAAAAACACACTGTAATCTCCTACATTATATAAACATTCAAAAACACACTAACCTCCTACAGTATATAAACGTTCAAAAATCTGCTCTAACCTCCTACAGTGTATAAATATTCAAATACACGCTGTAACCTCCGACAGTGTATAAAGATTCAAAAACACACTGTAACCTCCTACAGTATATAAACATTCAAACATACGGTGTAACCTCCAACAGAAAATAAACATTCAAAAACTCGCTGTAACCTCTTACAGGATATAAACATTCAAAAACACACTGTAACATACTACTGTATGTAAACATTCAAAAACAATCTGTAAACTCCTATTGTATGTAAACATTCAAAAACACTCTGTAACCTCCGACAGGATGTAAACATTCAAAAACACACTGTAATCTCCTACATTATATCAACATTCAAACAAACTCTGTAACCTCCAACACTATATAAACATTCAAAAACACGCTGTAATGTCCTACAGTATATAAACGTTCAAAAATCCGCTGTAACCTCCTACAGTACATAAACATTCAAAAACATGCTGTTACCTCCTACAGTATATAAATATTCAAATGCACGCTGTAACCTCCTACAGTATATAAACATTTAAAAACACTCTGTAACCATCTACTGTATATAAACATTCAAAAACATGCTGTAACCTCCAACAGAAAATAAACATTCAAAAGCACACAGTAACGTCCTACAGTATATAAACATTCAAAAACACACTGTAACCTACTACAGTATATAAACATTCAGAAAAACTCCGATAGTGCATAAACATATAAAAATTCACTGTAACCTCCAACAGTATAGAAACATTCAGAAACACTCTGTAACCTCATACAGTATATAAACATTCAAAATCACACTGTAACCTCCTACAGTACATAAACATTCAAATACACAATGTAACCTCCAATAGTATATAAACATTCAAAAGCACTCTGAAACGTCCTAAAGTATACAAACATTCAAAACACACTGTAACCAACTACAGTAGATAAACATTCAAAAACACTCAGTAGCCTCCTACAGTATATAAACATGCAAAAACACACTGTAACCACCTACAGTATATAAACATTCAAAAAGACGCTGAAACCTCCTACAGTATATAAACATTCAAAAAGACGCTGAAACCTCCTAGAATATATAAACATTCAAAAACACTCTGTAACGTCCTACAGTATATAAACATTCAAAAACACTCATAACCTCCGACAGTATATAAAGATACAAAAACACACTGTAATCTCCTACAGTATACAAACATTCAAAAACACTCTGGAACCTACAACAGTATATAAACATTCAAAGACACGGTGTAATCTCCCACAGTATATAGACATTCAAAAACATTCAGCAACCTACTACTGTATGTAAACATTCAAAAACAATCTGTAAAGTACTATTGTATATAAACATTCAGAAACACTCTGCAATCTCCTACATTATGTAAACATTCAAAAACACTCTGTAACCTCCTATAGTACATTAACATTCAAAAACACACTGTAATGTCCTTCAGTATATAAACATTCAAAAACACACTGTAACCTCCTACAGTATATAAAATTTCAAAAACACGCTCTAACCTTCTACAGTATATAAACATTCAAAAAACACTCTGTAACCTCCTACAGTAAATAAACATTCAAAAACACTCTCTAACATCCAACAGTATATAAACATTCAAGGACACACTGTAACCTCCTATAGGATATAAACCTTCAAAAACACTCTATAACCTCCGACAGTATATGAACATTCAGAAACACTCTGTAACCTCCTACTGTATATAAATATTCAAAAACAAACTGTTACCTCCTACAGTTTATAAACATTCAAAAACACTCTGTAACCTCCTACAGTATATAAACATTCAAAAACACACTGTAACCTACTACTGTATATTAACATTCAAAAACACGCTGTAACCACCTACTGTATATAAACATCCCAAAACACGCTGTAACCTCCTACAGTATAAAAACATTCAAAAACACTCTGTAACATCCTGCAGTATATAAACATTCAAAAACACTCTGTAACCTCCTACAGTATATAAACATTCAAAAACACACTGAAACATCCTACAGTATATAAAAATTCAAAAACACTCTGTAACATCCTACAGTATATAAACATTCAAAAACACGCTGTAACCTCCTACAGTACATAAACATTCAAAAACACTCTGTAACATCCTACAGAATATATAAATTTTCAAAAACACTCTGTAACCTCCTACAGTATATAAACCTGCAAAAACACTCTGCAACCTTCTAGAGTATATAAACATTCAAAAACACACTGTAACATCCTACAGCATATAACCATTCAAAAACATGCTGTAACCACCTACAGTATATAAACATTCAAAAACACGCTGTAACCTTCTACAGTATATAAACATTCAAAAAACACTCTGTAACCTCCTACAGTATTAAAACATTTAAAAACACTCTAACATCCAACAGTATATAAACATTCAAGGACACACTGTAACCTCCTATAGGATATAAACCCTCAAAAACACTCTGTAAACTCCTATTGTATATAAACATTCAAAAACACTCTGTAACCTCCTACAGTATATAAACATTCAAAAACACACTGTAACCTACTACTGTATATAAACATTCAAAAACACGCTGTAACCACCTACTGTATATAAACATCCCAAAACACGCTGTAAACTCCTACAGTATAAAAACATTCAAAAACACTCTGTAACATCCGTGGGCGGCACGGTGGCACAGTGGTTAGCACTGTTGCCTCGCAGCGCCAGAGACCCGGGTTCATTTCCCGCCTCAGGCGACTGACTGTGTGGAGTTTGCATGTTCTCCCCGTGTCTGCGTGGGTTTCCTCCGGGTGCTCCGGTTTCCTCCCACAGTCCAAAGATGTGCAGGGCCAGGTGAATTGGCCATGCTAAATTGCCCGTAGTGTTAGGTAAGGGGTAAATGTAGGGGTAGGGGTATGGGTGGGTTCGCTTCGGCGGGTCGGTGTGGACTTGTTGGGCCGAAGGGCCTGTTTCCACACTGTAATGTAATCTAAATCTAATCTAAAAAAAAAATCCTACAGTACATAAACATTCAAAAACACTCTATAACCTACTACAGTATATAAACATTCAAAAACACACTGAAACCTCCTACAGTATATGAACATTCAAAGACACTCTGTAACATCCTACAGTATATAAACATTCAAAAACACTCTGTAACATCCTACAGAATATATAAATTTTCAAAAACACTCTGTAACCTCCTACAGTATATAAACCTGCAAAAACACTCTGCAACCTTCTAGAGTATATAAACATTCAAAAACACACTGTAACATCCTACAGCATATAACCATTCAAAAACACTACGTAAACTCGGAAAAGTATGTAAACATTCAAAAATACACTGAAACCGCCTATAGTATATAAAAATTGAAAAACAATCTGTCACCTCCTACAATGTATAATCATTCAAAAACACTCTGTAACCTGCTACAGTACATAAACATATAAAAACACACTGTAACCTTCTACAGTATATAAACATTCAAAAACAAGCTGCAGCCTCCGACAGTATATAAACAATCAAAAACACTCTGTAACGTCCTACAGTAAATAAACATTCAAAAACACACTGTAATCTCCTACAGTATATAAATATTCAAAAACACGCTGTACACTCCTACAGTATATAAACATTCATAAACACACTGTAACCTCCTACAGTATATAAACATTCAGAAACACTCTGTAATCTCCTACAGTAAATAAACATACAAAAACACACTGTAACCTCCTACAGTAAATAAACATACAAAAACACTCTGTAACCTCCTACAGTATATAAACCTGCAAAAACACTCTGCAGCCTTCTAGAGTATATAAACATTCAAAAACACACTGTAACCTCCTACAGGATATAAACGTTCAAAAACATGCTGTAACCAGCTACAGTATATAAACATTCAAAAACACACTGTACCCTCCTACAGTATATAAACATTCAAAAACACACTGTAACCTCCTACAGTATATAAACATTCAAAAACAAGCTGCAGCCTCCGACAGTATATAAACAATCAAAAACACACTGTAATCTCCTACAGTATATAAATATTCAAAAACACGCTGTAACCTCCTACTGTATATTAACATTCAAAAACACGCTGTAACGTCCTACAGTATATAAACATTCAAAAACACTCTGTAACCTCCGACAGTATATAAACACTCAAAAACACACTGTAACCTCCTACACTATATAAACATTCAAAAACACGCTGTAACGTCCTACACTATATAAACATTCAAAAGCACACTGTAACCTCCTACAGTATATAAACATTCAGAATCACTCTGTAAACTCCTGCAGTATATAAACATTCAAAAACACGCTGTAACATCCTACTGTATATAAACTCTCAAAAACACACTGTTATCTTCTACAGTATATAAACATTCAAAAACACGCTGTAACATCCGACAGTATGTAAACATTCAGAAACATTCTGTAACCTCCTACAGTACATAAACATTCAAAAACACACTGATACCTCCTACAGTATGTAAACATTCAATAACACGCTGTATCCTCCGACTGTATATAAACATTCAAAAACACGCTGTAACCTCCTACAGTTTATAAACATTCAAAAACACGCTGTAACCGCCTACAGTATATAAACATTCAAAAACACGCTGTAACCTTCTACAGTTTATAAACATTCAAAAACACGCTGTAACCTCCTACAGTTTATAAACAGTCAAAAACACGCTGTAACCTCCTACAGGATATAAACATTCAAAAACACACTGTAACCTACGACTGTATGTAAACATTCAAAAACAATCTGTAAACACCTACTGTATATAAACATTCAGAAACACTCTGTAATCTCCTACAGTTCATATTCATTCAACAAAACACACTGTAACCTCCGACAGTATATAAACATTCAGAAACACTCTGTAAACTCCTACAGGTTATAAACATTCAAAAACACGCTGTAACCTCCTACATATAATCATCCAGAAACACTCTGTAATCTCCTACAGTACATAAACATATAAAAACACACTGCAACCTCCTACAGTATATAAACATTCAAAAACACGCTGTAACCTCCTACACAATATAAACATTCAGAAACACTCTGTAACGTCCTACAGTCTACAAATTTTCAAAAACACGCTGTAACCTCCTATAGGATATAAACATTCAAAAACACGCTGTAACCTCCTACCGTATATAAACATTCAAAAACACGCTCTAACGTCCGACAGTATGTAAAAATTCAGAAACATTCTGTAACCTCCTAGAGTACACAAACATTCAAAAACACACTGTAACATCCTACAGTATGTAAACATTCAAAAACACGCTGTAAGCTCCCACAGTATATAAACATTCAAAAACACTCTGTAACCTCCTACAGTATATAAACATTTAAAAGCACACTGTAACATCCTACAGTACATAAACATTCAAAAACACACTGTAACCTCCTACAGTATATAAACATTCAAAAGCACACAGTAACCTCCTACAGTATATAAACATTCAGAAACACTCTGTAAACCCCTACAGTATATAAACGTTCAGAAACACTCTGTAACCACCTACAGTATATAAACATTCAGAAACACTCTGTAAACTCCTACAGTACATAAACATTCAAAAACACACTGTAACCTCCTACAGTATGTAAACATTCAAAAACACTCTGTAACCTCCGACAGTATGTAAATATTCAAAAACACACTGTAACCTCCTACAGTATATAAACATTCAAAAACAATCTGTCACCTCCTCCAGTGTATAATCATTCAAAAACACTCTGTAACCTCCTACAGTATATAAACATTCAAAAACACACTGTAACCTCCAACAGTATAGAAACATTCAGAAACACTCTGTAATCTCATACAGTATATAAACATTCAAAATCACACTGTAACCTCCTACAGTATATAAACATTCAAATAAACATTGTGGGCGGCACGGTGGCACAGTGGTGAGCACTGCTGCCTCACAGCGCCAGAGACCCGGGTTCAATTCCCGCCTCAGGCGACTGACTGTGTGGAGTTTGCATGTTCTCCCCGTGTCTGCGTGGGTTTCCTCCGGGTGCTCCGGTTACCTCCCACAGTCCAAAGATGTGCAGGGTCAGGTGAATTGGCCATACTAAATTGCCCGTAATGTTAGGTAAGGGGTAAATGTAGGGGTATGGGGTGGGTTTCGCTTCGGCGGGTCGGTGTGGACTTGTTGGGACGAAGGGCCTGTTTCCACACTGTAATCTAATCTAATCTAAACACAATGTAACCTCCTACAGTATATAAACATTCAAAAACACTCTGAAACGTCCTAAAGTATACAAACATTCAAAACACACTGTAACCACCCACAGTATATAAACATTCTAAAAAACTCTGTAACCTCCTACAGTAGATAAACATTCAAAAACACTCTGTAGCCTCCTACAGTAAATAAACATGCAAAAACACACTGTAACCACCTACAGTATATAAACATTCAAAAATACGCTGTAATCTCCTACAGTATATAAATATTCAAAAACACGCTGTACACTCCTACAGTATATAAACATTCATAAACACACTGTAACCTCCTACAGTATATAAACATTCAGAAACACTCTGTAATCTCCTACAGTAAATAAACATACAAAAACACACTGTAACCTCCTACAGTAAATAAACATACAAAAACACTCTGTAACCTCCTACAGTATATAAACCTGCAAAAACACTCTGCAGCCTTCTAGAGTATATAAACATTCAAAAACACACTGTAACCTCCTACAGGATATAAACGTTCAAAAACATGCTGTAACCAGCTACAGTATATAAACATTCAAAAACACACTGTACCCTCCTACAGTATATAAACATTCAAAAACACACTGTAACCTCCTACAGTATATAAACATTCAAAAACAAGCTGCAGCCTCCGACAGTATATAAACAATCAAAAACACACTGTAATCTCCTACAGTATATAAATATTCAAAAACACGCTGTAACCTCCTACTGTATATTAACATTCAAAAACACGCTGTAACGTCCTACAGTATATAAACATTCAAAAACACTCTGTAACCTCCGACAGTATATAAACACTCAAAAACACACTGTAACCTCCTACACTATATAAACATTCAAAAACACGCTGTAACGTCCTACACTATATAAACATTCAAAAGCACACTGTAACCTCCTACAGTATATAAACATTCAGAATCACTCTGTAAACTCCTGCAGTATATAAACATTCAAAAACACGCTGTAACATCCTACTGTATATAAACTCTCAAAAACACACTGTTATCTTCTACAGTATATAAACATTCAAAAACACGCTGTAACATCCGACAGTATGTAAACATTCAGAAACATTCTGTAACCTCCTACAGTACATAAACATTCAAAAACACACTGATACCTCCTACAGTATGTAAACATTCAATAACACGCTGTATCCTCCGACTGTATATAAACATTCAAAAACACGCTGTAACCTCCTACAGTTTATAAACATTCAAAAACACGCTGTAACCGCCTACAGTATATAAACATTCAAAAACACGCTGTAACCTTCTACAGTTTATAAACATTCAAAAACACGCTGTAACCTCCTACAGTTTATAAACAGTCAAAAACACGCTGTAACCTCCTACAGGATATAAACATTCAAAAACACACTGTAACCTACGACTGTATGTAAACATTCAAAAACAATCTGTAAACACCTACTGTATATAAACATTCAGAAACACTCTGTAATCTCCTACAGTTCATATTCATTCAACAAAACACACTGTAACCTCCGACAGTATATAAACATTCAGAAACACTCTGTAAACTCCTACAGGTTATAAACATTCAAAAACACGCTGTAACCTCCTACATATAATCATCCAGAAACACTCTGTAATCTCCTACAGTACATAAACATATAAAAACACACTGCAACCTCCTACAGTATATAAACATTCAAAAACACGCTGTAACCTCCTACACAATATAAACATTCAGAAACACTCTGTAACGTCCTACAGTCTACAAATTTTCAAAAACACGCTGTAACCTCCTATAGGATATAAACATTCAAAAACACGCTGTAACCTCCTACCGTATATAAACATTCAAAAACACGCTCTAACGTCCGACAGTATGTAAAAATTCAGAAACATTCTGTAACCTCCTAGAGTACACAAACATTCAAAAACACACTGTAACCTCCTACAGTATGTAAACATTCAAAAACACGCTGTAAGCTCCCACAGTATATAAACATTCAAAAACACTCTGTAACCTCCTACAGTATATAAACATTTAAAAGCACACTGTAACATCCTACAGTACATAAACATTCAAAAACACACTGTAACCTCCTACAGTATATAAACATTCAAAAGCACACAGTAACCTCCTACAGTATATAAACATTCAGAAACACTCTGTAAACCCCTACAGTATATAAACGTTCAGAAACACTCTGTAACCACCTACAGTATATAAACATTCAGAAACACTCTGTAAACTCCTACAGTACATAAACATTCAAAAACACACTGTAACCTCCTACAGTATGTAAACATTCAAAAACACTCTGTAACCTCCGACAGTATGTAAATATTCAAAAACACACTGTAACCTCCTACAGTATATAAACATTCAAAAACAATCTGTCACCTCCTCCAGTGTATAATCATTCAAAAACACTCTGTAACCTCCTACAGTATATAAACATTCAAAAACACACTGTAACCTCCAACAGTATAGAAACATTCAGAAACACTCTGTAATCTCATACAGTATATAAACATTCAAAATCACACTGTAACCTCCTACAGTATATAAACATTCAAATAAACATTGTGGGCGGCACGGTGGCACAGTGGTGAGCACTGCTGCCTCACAGCGCCAGAGACCCGGGTTCAATTCCCGCCTCAGGCGACTGACTGTGTGGAGTTTGCATGTTCTCCCCGTGTCTGCGTGGGTTTCCTCCGGGTGCTCCGGTTACCTCCCACAGTCCAAAGATGTGCAGGGTCAGGTGAATTGGCCATACTAAATTGCCCGTAATGTTAGGTAAGGGGTAAATGTAGGGGTATGGGGTGGGTTTCGCTTCGGCGGGTCGGTGTGGACTTGTTGGGACGAAGGGCCTGTTTCCACACTGTAATCTAATCTAATCTAAACACAATGTAACCTCCTACAGTATATAAACATTCAAAAACACTCTGAAACGTCCTAAAGTATACAAACATTCAAAACACACTGTAACCACCCACAGTATATAAACATTCTAAAAAACTCTGTAACCTCCTACAGTAGATAAACATTCAAAAACACTCTGTAGCCTCCTACAGTAAATAAACATGCAAAAACACACTGTAACCACCTACAGTATATAAACATTCAAAAATACGCTGTAAACTCCTACAGTATATAAACATTCAAAAACAGGCTGATACCTCCTAGAGTATATAAACATTCAAAAACACTCATAACCTCCGACAGTATATAAAGATACAAAAACACACTGTAATCTCCTACAGTATACAAGCATTCAAAAACACTCTGGAACCTACAACAGTATATAAACATTCAAAAACATAGTGTAACCTCCTACAGTATATAAACATTCAAAAGCATTCTGTATCCTCCTGCAGTATATAAACATTCAGAAACACTCTGTAAACTCCTACAGTACATAAAAATACACTGTAACCTCCTACAGTATATAAACACTCAAAAACACGCTGTAATGTCGTACAGTATATAAACATTCAAAAACACGCTGTAACGTCCGACAGTATGTAAACATTCAGAAACATTCTGTAACCTCCTACAGAACATAAACATTCAAAAACACACTGTAACCTCCGACAATATGTAAACATTCAAAAACACGCTGTAACCTGCTACAGTATATAAACATTCAGAAACACGCTGTAACCTCCTACAGTATATAAACATTCAAAAACACGCTGTAACCTCCTACCGTAAATAAACATTCAAAAACACACTGTAACCTACTACTGTATGTAAACATTCAAAAGCAATCTGTAAACTCCGATTGTATATAAACATTCAAAAACACACTGTAATCTCCTGCAGTATATAAACATTCAAAAACACTCTGTAACATCCTACAGTACGTAAACACTCAAAAACACGCTGTAATGTCCGACAGTTAATTAACGTTCAAAAACCTGCTGTAACCACCTACAGTACATAAATATTCAAAAACACTCTGTAACCTCCTACAGTATATAAACATTCAAAAACACTCTGTAACATCCTACAGTATATAAACATTCAAAAACACGCTGTAACGTCCTACACTATATAAACATTCAAAAACACTCTGTAACCTCCGACAGTATACAAACACTCAAAAACACACTGTAACCTCCTACACGATATAAACATTCAAAAACACGCTGTAACGTCCTACAGTAAATAAACATATAAAAACACACTGTAACCTCCTACAGTATAGAAAGATTCAGAAACACGCTGTAACCACCTACAGAATATAAACATTCCGATACACTCTGTAACCTCCTACAGTTTATAAACATTCAAAAACACGCTGTAACCTCTTACAGTATATAAACATTCAAAAACACACTGTAACCTATTACTGTATGCAAACATTCAAAAACAATCTGTAAACTCCTATGGTATATAAACATTCAAAAACACTCTGTAACCTCCTACAGTATGTAAACATTCAAAAACACACTGTACTATCCTACAGTATATAAACATTCAAAAACACTCTGTAACCTCCTACAGTATATAAACACTCAAAACCACGCTGTAATGTCCTACAGTATATAAACGTTCAAAAACCTGCTGTAACCACCTCCAGTATATAAACATTCAAAAACATGCTGTAACCTTTTTCAGTATATAAATATTCAAATACACGCTGTAACCTCCTACAGTATATTAACATTCAAAAACACGCTGTAACCTCCGACAGGATATATACATTCAAAAACATGCTGTAACCTCCTACATTATATAAACGTTCAAAAACACGCTGCAAACTCAAACATTATTTAAACATTGAAAAACACTCTGTAACCTTGTACTGTATATACACATTCAAAAACACGCTGTAATCTCCTACAGTATATAAACATTCAAAAACATGCTGTAACCACCTACAGTAAATAAACATTCAAAAACACGCAGTAGCCTCTGACAGTATACAAACATTCAAAAACACTCTGTAACCTCCTACTGTATATCAACATTCAAAAACACAGTGTAACCTCGTACAGTATATAAACATCAAAAACACTGTAATCTCCTACACTATATAAACATTCAAAACCACTCTGTAACCTCCAACAGTATGTAAACCTTCAAAAGCACACTGTAACCTCCTACAGTATGTAAACATTCAAAAACACACTGTACTATCCTACAGTATATAAACATTCAAAAACACGCTGAAACCTCCTACAGTATATAAACACTCAAAAACACGCTGTAATGTCCTACAGTATATAAACGTTCAAAAACCTGCTGTAACCACCTCCAGTATATAAACATTCAAAAACATGCTGTAACCTTTTTCAGTATATAAATATTCAAATACACGCTGTAACCTCCTACAGTATATTAACATTCAAAAACACGCTGTAACCTCCGACAGGATATATACATTCAAAAACACACTCTTATTCCTACAGTATAAAAAATTCAAAAACATGCTGTAACCTCCTACAGTATATAAACGTTCAAAAACACACTGTAACCTCATACAGTATATAAACATTCAGAAACACTCTGTAACCTCCTACAGTACATAAACATATAATAACACACTGTAACCTCCTACAGTATATAAACATTCAAAAACACGCTGTAAACTGCTACAGTATATAAACATTCAGAAACACTCCGTAATGCCCTACAGTACATAAACATATAAAAACACACTGTAACCTCTTACAGTATATAAACATTCAAAAACACGTTGTAACCACCTACAGAATATAAACATTCCGATACACTCTGTAACCTCCTACAGTTTATAAACATTCAAAAACACACTGTAACCTATTACTGTATGCAAACATTCAAAAACAATCTGTAAACTCCTATGGTATATAAACATTCAAAAACACTCTGTAACCTCCTACAGTATGTAAACATTCAAAAACACACTGTACTATCCTACAGTATATAAACATTCAAAAACACTCTGAAACCTCCTACAGTATATAAAAACTCAAAAACACGCTGTAATGTCCTACAGTATATAAACGTTCAAAAACCTGCTGTAACCACCTCCAGTATATAAACATTCAAAAGCATGCTGTATCCTCCTTCAGTATATAAATATTCAAATACACGCTGTAACCTCCTACAGTATATTAACATTCAAAAACACACTGTAACCTCCTACAGTATATAAACATTCAAAAACACACTGTAACCTACTACTGTATTTAAACATTCAAAAAAACGCTGTAATGTCCTACAGTTTATAAACATTCAAAAACACGCTGTAAACTCCTACAGTATATAAACATTCAAGAACAAACTCTAACCTACTACTGTATGTAAACATTCAAAAACAATCTGTAAACTCCTATTGTATATAAACGTTCAAAAACACTCTGTAACCTCCGACAGTATGTAAACATTCAAAAACACACTGTAATCTCCTACAGTATATAAACATTCAAAAACATGCTGTAACCTCCTACATTATATAAACGTTCAAAAACACGCTGCAAACTCAAACATTATTTAAACATTGAAAAACACTCTGTAACCTTGTACTGTATATACACATTCAAAAACACGCTGTAATCTCCTACAGTATATAAACATTCAAAAACATGCTGTAACCACCTACAGTAAATAAACATTCAAAAACACGCAGTAGCCTCTGACAGTATACAAACATTCAAAAACACTCTGTAACCTCCTACTGTATATCAACATTCAAAAACACAGTGTAACCTCGTACAGTATATAAACATCAAAAACACTGTAATCTCCTACACTATATAAACATTCAAAACCACTCTGTAACCTCCAACAGTATGTAAACCTTCAAAAGCACACTGTAACCTCCTACAGTATGTAAACATTCAAAAACACACTGTACTATCCTACAGTATATAAACATTCAAAAACACGCTGAAACCTCCTACAGTATATAAACACTCAAAAACACGCTGTAATGTCCTACAGTATATAAACGTTCAAAAACCTGCTGTAACCACCTCCAGTATATAAACATTCAAAAACATGCTGTAACCTTTTTCAGTATATAAATATTCAAATACACGCTGTAACCTCCTACAGTATATTAACATTCAAAAACACGCTGTAACCTCCGACAGGATATATACATTCAAAAACACACTCTTATTCCTACAGTATAAAAAATTCAAAAACATGCTGTAACCTCCTACAGTATATAAACGTTCAAAAACACACTGTAACCTCATACAGTATATAAACATTCAGAAACACTCTGTAACCTCCTACAGTACATAAACATATAATAACACACTGTAACCTCCTACAGTATATAAACATTCAAAAACACGCTGTAAACCGCTACAGTATATAAACATTCAGAAACACTCCGTAATGCCCTACAGTACATAAACATATAAAAACACACTGTAACCTCTTACAGTATATAAACATTCAAAAACACGTTGTAACCACCTACAGAATATAAACATTCCGATACACTCTGTAACCTCCTACAGTTTATAAACATTCAAAAACACACTGTAACCTATTACTGTATGCAAACATTCAAAAACAATCTGTAAACTCCTATGGTATATAAACATTCAAAAACACTCTGTAACCTCCTACAGTATGTAAACATTCAAAAACACACTGTACTATCCTACAGTATATAAACATTCAAAAACACTCTGAAACCTCCTACAGTATATAAAAACTCAAAAACACGCTGTAATGTCCTACAGTATATAAACGTTCAAAAACCTGCTGTAACCACCTCCAGTATATAAACATTCAAAAGCATGCTGTATCCTCCTTCAGTATATAAATATTCAAATACACGCTGTAACCTCCTACAGTATATTAACATTCAAAAACACACTGTAACCTCCTACAGTATATAAACATTCAAAAACACACTGTAACCTACTACTGTATTTAAACATTCAAAAAAACGCTGTAATGTCCTACAGTTTATAAACATTCAAAAACACGCTGTAAACTCCTCCAGTATATAAACATTCAAGAACAAACTCTAACCTACTACTGTATGTAAACATTCAAAAACAATCTGTAAACTCCTATTGTATATAAACGTTCAAAAACACTCTGTAACCTCCGACAGTATGTAAACATTCAAAAACATGCTGTAACCTCCTACATTATATAAACGTTCAAAAACACGCTGCAAACTCAAACATTATTTAAACATTGAAAAACACTCTGTAACCTTGTACTGTATATACACATTCAAAAACACGCTGTAATCTCCTACAGTATATAAACATTCAAAAACATGCTGTAACCACCTACAGTAAATAAACATTCAAAAACACGCAGTAGCCTCTGACAGTATACAAACATTCAAAAGCACACTGTAACCTCCTACAGTATGTAAACATTCAAAAACACACTGTACTATCCTACAGTATATAAACATTCAAAAACACGCTGAAACCTCCTACAGTATATAAACACTCAAAAACACGCTGTAATGTCCTACAGTATATAAACGTTCAAAAACCTGCTGTAACCACCTCCAGTATATAAACATTCAAAAACATGCTGCAACCTCCGACAGGATATATACATTCAAAAACGCACTCTTATTCCTACAGTATAAAAAATTCAAAAACATGTTGTAACCTCCTACAGTATATAAACGTTCAAAAACACACTGTAACCTCCTACAGTATATAAACATTCAAAAACACACTGTAACCTCCTACAGTATATAAACATTCAAACATACGCTGTAACCTCCAAGAGAAAATAAACATTCAAAAACACTCTGTAACCCCCTACAGTATGTAAACATTCAAAAACACACTGTAATCTCCTACATTATATAAACATTCAAAAACACTCTGTAACCACCTACAGTAAATAAACATTCAAAAACACGCTTTAATGTCCTACAGTATATGAATGTTCAAAAACCTGCTGTAACATCCTACAGTGTATAAATATTCAAATATACGCTGTAACCTCCGACAGTATATAAAGATTCAAAAACACTCTGTAACCACTACAGTATATAAATATTCAAAAATACGCTGTAAACTCCGACAGTATAAAAACATTCAAAAACACGCTGCATCCTCCTACAGTATACAAACATTCAAAAACACACTGTAACCTACTACTGTATGGAAACATTCAGAATCACTCTGTAACCTCCAATAGTACATCAACATATAAAAACACACTGTAACCTCCTACAGCATAGAAACATTCAGAAACACACTGTAACCTCCGAGAGTATGTTAACATTCAAAAACATTCTGTAACATCTTACAGTATATAAACATTCAAAATCACTCTGTAACGTCTTACTGTATAAAAACATTCAAAAACTTAGTGTAACCTCGTACAGTATATAAACATTCAAAAACACAACTGTAACCTCCTACAGTATATAAACATTCAAAAGCATTCTGTATCCTCCTGCAGTATATAAACATTCAGAAACACTCTGTAAACTCCTACAGTACATAAAAACACACTGTAACCACCTACAGTATATAAACATTCAAAAACATGCTGTAACCTCCCACAGTATATAAATATTCATATACACGCTGTAATCTCCGACAGTATATGATCATTCAAAAATACTCTGTAACCTCCTACAGTATATAAACATTCAAAAACACGCTGTAACCTCCTACAGTATATAAACACACAAAAATACGCTGTAAACTCCAACAGAAAATAAACATTCAAAAGCACACAGTAACCTCCTACAGTATATAAACATTCAAAAACACACTGTAACCTACTACTGTATGTAAACATTCAAAAAAACGCTGGAATGTCCTACAGTATATAAACGTTCAAAAACCCGGCTGTAAGCTCCGACAGTATATAAATATTCAAATACACACTGTAACCTCCTACAGTATATAAACATTCAAAAACACACTGTAACCTCCTACAGTATATAAACATTCAAAAACACGCTGTAACCACGTACAGAATATAAACATTCAGAAACACTCTGTAACCTCCTACAGTTTATAAACATTCAAAAACACGCTGTAAACTCCTACAGTATATAAACATTCAAGAACAAACTGTAACCTACTACTGTATGTAAACATTCAAAAACAATCTGTAAACTCCTATTGTATATAAACATTCAAAAACACGCTGTAACCACGTACAGAATATAAACATTCAGAAACACTCTGTAACCTCCTACAGTATGTAAACATTCAAAAACACACTGTAATCTCCTACAGTATATAAACATTCAAAAACACGCTGCAAACTCAAACATTATATAAACATTGAAAAACACTCTGTAACCTTGTACTGTATATACACATTCAAAAACACGCTGTAATCTCCTATAGTATATAAACATTCAAAAACATGCTGTAACCACCTACAGTAAATAAACATTCAAAAACACGCAGTAGCCTCTGACAGTATACAAACATTCAAAAACACTCTGTAACCTCCTACTGTATATCAACATTCAAAAACACAGTGTAACCTCGTACAGTAGATAAACATTCAAAAACACTGTAATCTCCTACACTATATAAACATTCAAAACCACTCTGTAACCTCCAACAGTATGTAAACCTTCAAAAGCACACTGAAACCTCCTACAGTATATAAACATTCAGAAACACTCTGTAAACTCCTACAGAATATAAACATTCAAAAACACGCTGTAACGTCCGACAGTATGTAAACATTCAGAAACATTCTGTAACCTCCTACAGAACATAAACATTCAAAACACACTGTAACCTCCGACAATATGTAAACATTCAAAAACACGCTGTAACCTGCTACAGTATATAAACATTCAGAAACACTCCGTAATGTCCTACAGTACATAAACATATAAAAACACACTGTAACCTTCTACAGTATATAAACATTCAAAAACACGCTGTAACCACCTACAGAATATAAACATTCCGATACACTCTGTAACCTCCTACAGTTTATAAACATTCAAAAACACGCTGTAACCTCCTACAGTATATAAACATTCAAAAACACACTGTAACCTATTACTGTATGCAAACATTCAAAAACAATCTGTAAACTCCTATGGTATATAAACATTAAAAAACACTCTGTAACCTCCTACAGTATATAAACATTCAAAAACACACTGTGCTATCCTACAGTATATAAACATTCAAAAACACGCTGTAATGTCCTACAGTATATAAACGTTCAAAAACCTGCTGTAACCACCTCCAGTAGATAAACATTCAAAAACATGCTGTAACCTCCTTCAGTATATAAATATTCAAATACACGCTGTAACCTCCTACAGTATATTAACATTCAAAAACACGCTGTAACCTCCGACAGGATATATACATTCAAAAACACACTCTTATTCGTACAGTATAAAAAATTCAAAAACATGCTGTAACCTCCTACAGTATATAAACGTTCAAAAACACACTGTAACCTCCTACAGTATATAAACATTCAAAAACACACTGTAACCTACTACTGTATTTAAACATTCAAAAAAACGCTGTAATGTCCTACAGTTTATAAACATTCAAAAACACGCTGTAAACTCCTCCAGTATATAAACATTCAAGAACAAACTCTAACCTACTACTGTATGTAAACATTCAAAAACAATCTGTAAACTCCTATTGTATATAAACGTTCAAAAACACTCTGTAACCTCCGACAGTATGTAAACATTCAAAAACATGCTGTAACCTCCTACATTATATAAACGTTCAAAAACACGCTGCAAACTCAAACATTATTTAAACATTGAAAAACACTCTGTAACCTTGTACTGTATATACACATTCAAAAACACGCTGTAATCTCCTACAGTATATAAACATTCAAAAACATGCTGTAACCACCTACAGTAAATAAACATTCAAAAACACGCAGTAGCCTCTGACAGTATACAAACATTCAAAAGCACACTGTAACCTCCTACAGTATGTAAACATTCAAAAACACACTGTACTATCCTACAGTATATAAACATTCAAAAACACGCTGAAACCTCCTACAGTATATAAACACTCAAAAACACGCTGTAATGTCCTACAGTATATAAACGTTCAAAAACCTGCTGTAACCACCTCCAGTATATAAACATTCAAAAACATGCTGCAACCTCCGACAGGATATATACATTCA
The DNA here is from genome assembly GCF_037043375.1 of Chiloscyllium plagiosum. NCBI lineage: Eukaryota > Metazoa > Chordata > Chondrichthyes > Orectolobiformes > Hemiscylliidae > Chiloscyllium > Chiloscyllium plagiosum. The sequence continues at coordinate 42,663,841 of NW_028270169.1, forward strand.
AAAACGCACTCTTATTCCTACAGTATAAAAAATTCAAAAACATGTTGTAACCTCCTACAGTATATAAACGTTCAAAAACACACTGTAACCTCCTACAGTATATAAACATTCAAAAACACACTGTAACCTCCTACAGTATATAAACATTCAAACATACGCTGTAACCTCCAAGAGAAAATAAACATTCAAAAACACTCTGTAACCCCCTACAGTATGTAAACATTCAAAAACACACTGTAATCTCCTACATTATATAAACATTCAAAAACACTCTGTAACCACCTACAGTAAATAAACATTCAAAAACACGCTTTAATGTCCTACAGTATATGAATGTTCAAAAACCTGCTGTAACATCCTACAGTGTATAAATATTCAAATATACGCTGTAACCTCCGACAGTATATAAAGATTCAAAAACACTCTGTAACCACTACAGTATATAAATATTCAAAAATACGCTGTAAACTCCGACAGTATAAAAACATTCAAAAACACGCTGCATCCTCCTACAGTATACAAACATTCAAAAACACACTGTAACCTACTACTGTATGGAAACATTCAGAATCACTCTGTAACCTCCAATAGTACATCAACATATAAAAACACACTGTAACCTCCTACAGCATAGAAACATTCAGAAACACACTGTAACCTCCGAGAGTATGTTAACATTCAAAAACATTCTGTAACATCTTACAGTATATAAACATTCAAAATCACTCTGTAACGTCTTACTGTATAAAAACATTCAAAAACTTAGTGTAACCTCGTACAGTATATAAACATTCAAAAACACAACTGTAACCTCCTACAGTATATAAACATTCAAAAGCATTCTGTATCCTCCTGCAGTATATAAACATTCAGAAACACTCTGTAAACTCCTACAGTACATAAAAACACACTGTAACCACCTACAGTATATAAACATTCAAAAACATGCTGTAACCTCCCACAGTATATAAATATTCATATACACGCTGTAATCTCCGACAGTATATGATCATTCAAAAATACTCTGTAACCTCCTACAGTATATAAACATTCAAAAACACGCTGTAACCTCCTACAGTATATAAACACACAAAAATACGCTGTAAACTCCAACAGAAAATAAACATTCAAAAGCACACAGTAACCTCCTACAGTATATAAACATTCAAAAACACACTGTAACCTACTACTGTATGTAAACATTCAAAAAAACGCTGGAATGTCCTACAGTATATAAACGTTCAAAAACCCGGCTGTAAGCTCCGACAGTATATAAATATTCAAATACACACTGTAACCTCCTACAGTATATAAACATTCAAAAACACACTGTAACCTCCTACAGTATATAAACATTCAAAAACACGCTGTAACCACGTACAGAATATAAACATTCAGAAACACTCTGTAACCTCCTACAGTTTATAAACATTCAAAAACACGCTGTAAACTCCTACAGTATATAAACATTCAAGAACAAACTGTAACCTACTACTGTATGTAAACATTCAAAAACAATCTGTAAACTCCTATTGTATATAAACATTCAAAAACACGCTGTAACCACGTACAGAATATAAACATTCAGAAACACTCTGTAACCTCCTACAGTATGTAAACATTCAAAAACACACTGTAATCTCCTACAGTATATAAACATTCAAAAACACGCTGCAAACTCAAACATTATATAAACATTGAAAAACACTCTGTAACCTTGTACTGTATATACACATTCAAAAACACGCTGTAATCTCCTATAGTATATAAACATTCAAAAACATGCTGTAACCACCTACAGTAAATAAACATTCAAAAACACGCAGTAGCCTCTGACAGTATACAAACATTCAAAAACACTCTGTAACCTCCTACTGTATATCAACATTCAAAAACACAGTGTAACCTCGTACAGTAGATAAACATTCAAAAACACTGTAATCTCCTACACTATATAAACATTCAAAACCACTCTGTAACCTCCAACAGTATGTAAACCTTCAAAAGCACACTGAAACCTCCTACAGTATATAAACATTCAGAAACACTCTGTAAACTCCTACAGAATATAAACATTCAAAAACACGCTGTAACGTCCGACAGTATGTAAACATTCAGAAACATTCTGTAACCTCCTACAGAACATAAACATTCAAAACACACTGTAACCTCCGACAATATGTAAACATTCAAAAACACGCTGTAACCTGCTACAGTATATAAACATTCAGAAACACTCCGTAATGTCCTACAGTACATAAACATATAAAAACACACTGTAACCTTCTACAGTATATAAACATTCAAAAACACGCTGTAACCACCTACAGAATATAAACATTCCGATACACTCTGTAACCTCCTACAGTTTATAAACATTCAAAAACACGCTGTAACCTCCTACAGTATATAAACATTCAAAAACACACTGTAACCTATTACTGTATGCAAACATTCAAAAACAATCTGTAAACTCCTATGGTATATAAACATTAAAAAACACTCTGTAACCTCCTACAGTATATAAACATTCAAAAACACACTGTGCTATCCTACAGTATATAAACATTCAAAAACACGCTGTAATGTCCTACAGTATATAAACGTTCAAAAACCTGCTGTAACCACCTCCAGTAGATAAACATTCAAAAACATGCTGTAACCTCCTTCAGTATATAAATATTCAAATACACGCTGTAACCTCCTACAGTATATTAACATTCAAAAACACGCTGTAACCTCCGACAGGATATATACATTCAAAAACACACTCTTATTCGTACAGTATAAAAAATTCAAAAACATGCTGTAACCTCCTACAATATATAAACGTTCAAAAACACACTGTAACCTCCTACAGTATATAAACATTCAGAAACACTCTGTAACCTCCTACAGTACATAAACATATAATAACACACTGTAACCTCCTACAGTATATAAACATTCAGAAACACTCTGTAACCTCTACAGGATATAAAAATTCAAAAACATGCTGTAGCCACCTATAGTATATAAACATTTAAAAACACGCTGTAGCCTCAAACAGTATACAAACATTCAAAAACACTCTGAAAACTCCTATTGTATATAAACATTCAAAAACACAGTATAACCTCGTACAGTATAGAAACATTCAAAAACACACTGTATTCTTCTACAGTATATAAATATTCAAAAACACGCTGTAACCTCGTACAGTATATAAACATTCAAAAACACGCTGTAACCTCCTACACAATATAAACATTCAAAAACACTCTGTAACCTCCTACAGTATGTAAACATTCAAAAGCACACTGTAACCTCCAACAGTATATAAACATTGAGAAACACTCTGTAATCTCATACAGTATATAAACATTCAAAAACATGCTGTAACCTCCTGCAGTATATAAACATTCAAAAACACGCTGTAACCTCCCACAGTATATAAACATTCAAAAATACGTTGTAACCTCCCACTGTATATAAACATTCAAAAACACGCCGTAACGTCCGACAATATGTAAACATTCAGAAACATTCTGTAACCTCCTACATTACATAAACATTCAAAACACACTGTACCCTCCGACAGGACATAAACATTCAAAAACACTCTGTAACCTCCTACAGTATATAAACAATCAAAAACACGCTCTAATGTCCTACAGTATATACACGTTCAAAAACCTGCTGTAACCTCCTCCAGTATATAAATATTCAAATACACGCTGTAACCTCCTACAGTATATTAACATTCAAAAACACGCTGTAACCTCCGACAGGATATATACATTCAAAAACACACTCTTATTCCGACAGTATAAAAAATTCAAAAACATGCTGTAACCTCCTGCAGTATATAAACATTCAAAAACACGCTGCAACCTCCCACAGTATATAAACATTCAAAAATACGTTGTAACCTCCCACTGTATATAAACATTCAAAAACACGCCGTAACGTCCGACAATATGTAAACATTCAGAAACATTCTGTAACCTCCTACATTACATAAACATTCAAAACACACTGTACCCTCCGACAGGACATAAACATTCAAAAACACACTGTAACCTCCTACAGTATATAAACAGTCAAAAACACTCTGTAACCTCCTACAGTATATAAACAATCAAAAACACGCTGTAATGTCCTACAGTATATACACGTTCAAAAACCTGCTGTAACCTCCTCCAGTATATAAATATTCAAATACACGCTGTAACCTCCTACAGTATATTAACATTCAAAAACACGCTGTAACCTCCGACAGGATATATACATTCAAAAACACACTCTTATTCCTACAGTATAAAAAATTCAAAAACATGCTGTAACCTCCTACAGTATATAAACGTTCAAAAACACACTGTAACCTCCTACAATATATAAACATTCAGAAACACTCTGTAACCCCCTACAGTACATAAACATATAATAACACACTGTAACCTCCTACAGTATATAAACATTCAAAAACACACTGTAACCTCCTACAGTACATAAACATTCAGAAACACTCTGTAACCTCTACAGGATATAAAAATTCAAAAACATGCTGTAGCCACCTATAGTATATACACATTTAAAAACACGCTGTAGCCTCAAACAGTATACAAACATTCAAAAACACTCTGAAAACTCCTATTTTATATAAACATTCAAAAACAGTGTAACCTCGTACAGTATAGAAACATTCAAAAACACACTGTATTCTTCTACAGTATATAAATATTCAAAAACACGCTGTAACCTCGTACAGTATATAAACATTCAAAAACACGCTGTAACCTCCTACACTATATAAACATTCAAAAACACTCTGTAACCTCCGACAGTACGTAAACATTCAAAAGCACACTGTAACCTCCAACAGTATATAAACATTGAGAAACACCCTGTAAACTCCTACAGTATATAAACATTCAAAAACACGCTCTAACCTCCCACAGTATATAAACATTCAAAAATACGTTGTAACCTCCCACTGTATATAAACATTCAAAAACACGCCGTAACATCCGACAGTATGTAAACATTCAGAAACATTCTGTAACCTCCTACATTACATAAACATTCAAAACACACTGTACCCTCCGACAGGACATAAACATTCAAAAACACACTGTAACCTCCGACAGTATATAAACAGTCAAAAACACGCTGGAAACTCCGACAGTATATAAACATACAGAAACACTCTGTAACCCCCTACAGTACATAAACATATAATAACACACTGTAACCTCCTACAGTATATAAACATTCAAAAACACGCTGTAACCTACTACAGTATATAAACATTCAGAAACACTCTGTAACCTCTACAGGATATAAAAATTCAAAAACATGCTGTAGCCACCTATAGTATATACACATTTAAAAACACGCTGTAGCCTCAAACAGTATACAAACATTCAAAAACACTCTGAAAACTCCTATTTTATATAAACATTCAAAAACACAGTGTAACCTCGTACAGGATATAAACATTCAAAAACACACTGTATTCTTCTACAGTATATAAATATTCAAAAACACGCTGTAACCTCGTACAGTATATTAACATTCAAAAACACGCTGTAACCTCCTACACTATATAAACATTCAAAAACACTCTGTAACCTCCTACAGTACGTAAACATTCAAAAGCACACTGTAACCTCCAACAGTATATAAACATTCAAAACACACTGTAACCTCCTACAGTATATAAACATTCAAAAAGACACTGTAACCTCCTACAGTAAAAAAAATTCAAAAACACTCTCTAACATCCAACAGTATATAAACATTCAAGGACACACTGAAACCTCCTATAGGATATAAACATTCAAAAACACTCTCTAACATCCAACAGTATATAAACATTCAAAAACACGCTGTAACCTCCTACAGTTTATAAACATTCAAAAACACGCTGTAACCTCCTACAGTATATAAACGTTCAAAAACACACTGTAACCGACTGCTGTATATAAACATTCAAAAACAATCTGTAAATTTCTATTTTATATAAACATTCAAAAACACTCTGTAACCTCCTACAGTACGGAAACATTCAAAAACACTCAAAAACGCCGACAGTACATAAAAACACACTGTAACCTCCTACAGTATATAAACACTCAAAAACACGCTGTAATGTCCTACAGTATATAAACGTTCAAAAACCTGCTGTAACCTCCTACAGTAAATAAACATTCCAAAATACGCTTAATACTCAGACAGTATATAAACATTCAAAAACACGCTAAAACCTCCTACAGTATATAAACATTCAAAAACACACTGTAACCTACTACTCTATGTAAACATTCAGAAACACTCTGTAACCTCCAATAGTACATAAACATATAAAAACACGCTGTAACCAAAATACGCTGTATACTCAGACAGTATACAAACATTCAGAAACAGTCTGTAACCTCCTACAGTATGTAAACATTCAAAAACACACTGTAACATCCGACAGTATATAAACATTCAAACATACGCTGTAACCTCCAACAGAAAATAAACATTCAAAAACACTCTGTAACCTCCTACAGTAAATAAACATTCAAAAACTGTCTGTAACCTACTACTGTATGTAAACATTCAAAAACACACTGTAATCTCCTACATTATATAAACATTCAAAAACACACTGTAATCTCCTACATTATATAAACATTCAAAAACACTCTAACCTCCTACAGTATATAAACGTTCAAAAATCTGCTCTAACCTCCTACAGTGTATAAATATTCAAATACACGCTGTAACCTCCGACAGTGCATAAAGATTCAAAAACACACTGTAACCTCCTACAGTATATAAACATTCAAACATACGGTGTAACCTCCAACAGAAAATAAACATTCAAAAACTCGCTGTAACCTCTTACAGTATATAAACATTCAAAAACACACTGTAACATACTACTGTATGTAAACATTCAAAAACAATCTGTAAACTCCTATTGTATGTAAACATTCAAAAAAACTCTGTAACCTCCGACAGTATGTAAACATTCAAAAACACACTGTAATCTCCTACAGTATATCAACATTCAAAAATCCGCTGTAACCTCCTACAGTATATAAACATTCAAAAACATGCTGTTACCTCCTACAGTATATAAATATTGAAATGCACGCTGTAACCTCCTACAGTATATAAACATTTAAAAACACTCTGTAACCATCTACTGTATATAAACATTCAAAAACATGCTGTAACCCCTCCAACAGAAAATAAACATTCAAAAGCACACAGTAACGTCCTACAGTATATAAACATTCAAAAACACACTGTAACCTACTACAGTATATAAACATTCAGAAAAACTCTGTAACCACCGATAGTGCATAAACATATAAAAACACACTGTAACCTCCAACAGTATAGAAACATTCAGAAACACTCTGTAACCTCATACAGAATATAAACATTCAAAATCACACTGTAACCTCCTACAGTACATAAACATTCAAATACACAATGTAACCTCCAATAGTATACAAACATTCAAAAGCACTCTGAAATGTCCTAAAGTATACAAACATTCAAAACACACTGTAACCAACTACAGTAGATAGACATTCAAAAACACTCTGTAGCCTCCTACAGTATATAAACATGCAAAAACATGCTGTTACCTCCTACAGTATATAAATATTGAAATGCACGCTGTAACCTCCTACAGTATATAAACATTTAAAAACACTCTGTAACCATCTACTGTATATAAACATTCAAAAACATGCTGTAACCTCCAACAGAAAATAAACATTCAAAAGTACACAGTAACGTCCTAAAGTATATAAACATTCAAAAACACACTGTAACCTACTACAGTATATAAACATTCAGAAAAACTCTGTAACCACCGATAGTGCATAAACATATAAAAACACACTGTAACCTCCAACAGTATAGAAACATTCAGAAACACTCTGTAACCTCATACAGAATATAAACATTCAAAATCACACTGTAACCTCCTACAGTACATAAACATTCAAATACACAATGTAACCTCCAATAGTATACAAACATTCAAAAGCACTCTGAAACGTCCTAAAGTATACAAACATTCAAAACACACTGTAACCAACTACAGTAGATAGACATTCAAAAACACTCTGTAGCCTCCTACAGTATATAAACATGCAAAAACACACTGTAACCACCTACAGTATATAAACATTCAAAAATACGCTGTAAACTACGACAGTATATAAACATTCAAAAAGACGCTGAAACCTCCTACAGTATATAAACATTCAAAAACAGGCTGAAACATCCTAGAGTATATAAACATTCAAAAACACTCTGTAACGTCCTACAGTATATAAACATTCAAAAACACTCATAACCTCCGACAGTATATAAAGATACAAAAACACACTGTAATCTCCTACAGTATACAAACATTCAAAAACACTCTGGAACCTACAACAGTATATAAACATTCAACGACACGGTGTAATCTCCCACAGTATGTAAACATTCAAAAACATTCTGCAACCTACTACTGTATGTAAACATTCAAAAGCAATCTGTAAAGTCCTATTGTATATAAACATTCAGAAACACTCTGTAATCTCCTACATTATGTAAACATTGAAAAACACTCTGTAACCTCCTATAGTACATTAACATTCAAAAACACACTGTAATGTCCTTCAGTATATAAACATTCAAAAACACACTGTAACCTCCTACAGTATATAAACATTCAAAAAACACTATGTAACCTCCTACAGTATTAAAACATTCAAAAACACTCTCTAAGATCCAACAGTATATAAACATTCAAGGAGACACTGTAACCTCCGATAGGATATAAAACTTCAAAAACACTCTTTAACCTCCTACAGTCTATAGTCATTGAAAAACACACTGTAACCTACTACTGTATATAAACATTCAAAAACACGCTGTAACCACCTACTGTATATAAACATCCCAAAACACGCTGTAACCTCCTACAGTATAAAAACATTCAAAAACACTCTGTAACATCCTACAGTACATAAACATTCAAAAACACTCTGTAACCTACTACAGTATATAAACATTCAAAAACACACTCAAACATCCTACAGTATAGAAAAATTCAAAAACACTCTGTAACATCCTACAGTATATAAACATTCAAAAACACACTGTAACCTCCTACAGTTTATAAACATTCAAAAACACTCTGTAACATCCTACAGTACATAAACATACAAAAACACACTGTAACCTCCTACAGTATATAAACCTGCAAAAACACTCCGCAACCTTCTAGAGTATATAAACATTCAAAAACACACTGTAAAATCCTACAGCATATAACCATTCAAAAACACAATGTAAACTCCGAAAAGTATATAAACATTCAAAAACACACTGTAACCTACTGCTGTACGTAAACATTCAAAAACAATCTGTCACCTCCTACAGTGTATAATCATTCAAAAATACTCTGTAACCTGCTACAGTATATAAACATATAAAAACACACTGTAACCTCCTACAGTATATAAACATTCAAAAACATTCTGTAACCACCTACAGTATATAAACATTCAAAAACAAGCTGCAGCCTCCGACAGTATATAAACATTCAAAAACACTCTGTAACGTCCGACAGTAAATAAACATTCAAAAACACACTGTAATCTCCTACAGTATATAAATATTCAAAAACACGCTGTACCCTCCTACAGTATATAAACATTCAAAAACACACTGTAACCTCCTACAGGATACAAACATTCAAAAACAATCTGTAATCTCCGACAGTACATAAACATACAAAAACACACTGTAACCTCCTACAGTATATAAACATTCAAAAACATGCTGTAACCACCGACAGTATATAAACATATAAAAACACACTGTAACCTCCTACAGTATATAAACATTCAAAAACATGCTGTAACCACCTACAGTATATAAACATTCAAAAACAAGCTGCAGCCTCCTACAGTATATAAACATTCAGAAACACTCTGTAATCTCCTACAGTACATAAACATACAAAAACACACTGTAACCTCCTACAGTATATAAACATTCAAAAACACGCTGTACCGTCCTACAGTATATAAACATTCAAAAACACACTGTAACCTCCCACAGGATATAAACATTCAAAAACATGCTGTAACCACCTACAGTATATAAACATTCAAAAACAAGCTGCAGCCTCCGACAGTATATAAACATTCAAAAACACTCTGTAACGTCCTACAGTAAGTAAACATTCAAAAAGAAACTATAATCTCCTACAGTATATAAATATTCAAAAACACGCTGTAACCTCCTACAGTATATTAACATTCAAAAACACGCTGTAACGTCCTACACTATATAAACATTCAAAAACACTCTGTAACCTCCGACAGTATATAAACACTCAAAAACACACTGTAACCTCCTAAACTATATAAAAATTCAAAAACACGCTGTAACGTCCTACACTATATAAACATTCAAAAGCACACTGTAACCTCCTACAGTATATAAACATTCAGAAACACTCTGTAAACTCCTACAGTATATAAACATTCAAAAACACACTGTAACCTCCTACAGTATTTAAATATTCAAAAACACGCTGTAACCTCCAACAGTACATAAACATTCAAAAACACGCTGTAACGTCCAACACTATATAAACATTCAAAAGCACACTGTAACCTCCTACAGTATATAAACATTCAGAATCACTCTGTAAACTCCTGCAGTATATTAACATTCAAAAACACACTGAAACCTCCTACACTATATAAAAATTCAAAAACAATCTGTCACCTCCGACAGTGTATAATCATTCAAAAACACTCTGTAACCTGCTGCAGTATATAAACATATAAAAACACACTGGAACCTCCTACAGTATATAAACATTCAAAAATACTCTGTAACATCCGACAGAATATATAAATTCTCAAAAACACTCTGTAACCTCCTACAGTATATAAACCTGCAAAAACACTCTGCAACCTTCTAGAGTATATAAACATTCAAAAACACACTGTAACATCCTACAGCATATAACCATTCAAAAACACTACGTAAACTCCGAAAAGTATATAAACATTCAAAAACACACTGAAACCTCCTACAGTATATAAAAATTCAAAAACAATCTGTCACCTCCTACAGTGTATAATCATTCAAAAACACTCTGTAACCTGCTACAATATATAAACATATAAAAATACACTGTAACCTCCGACAGTATATAAACATTCAAAAACACTCTGTAACGTCCTACAGTAAATAAACATTCAAAAACACGCTGTAACCTCCTACATATAATCATCCAGAAACACACTGTAATCTCCTACAGTACATAAACACATAAAAACACACTGTAACCTCCCACAGTATACAAACATTCAAAAACACGCTGTAACCTCCTACACAATTTAAACATTCAGAAACAGTCTGTAACGTCCTACAGTCTACAAATTTTCAAAAACACTCATAACCTCCGACAGTATATAAAGATACAAAAACACTCTGTAATCTCCTACAGTATACAAACATTCAAAACACTCTGGAACCTACAACAGTATATAAACATTCAAAAACACGCTGTAACCTCCTACAGTATATAAACATTCAAAAACACGCTGTAACCTCCTACAGTATATAAACATTCAAAAACATTCTGTAACCTACCTACTGTATGTAAACATTCAAAAATAATCTGTAAAGTCCTATTGTATATAAACATTCAGAAACACTCTGTAATCTCCTACATTATGTAAACATTCAAAAACACTCCGTAACATCCTATAGTACATTAACATTCAAAAACACACTGTAATGTCCTTCAGTATATAAACATTCAAAAACACACTCTTACCTCCGACAGTATATAAACATTCAAAAACACGCTGTGACCTCGTACAGTATATAAACATTCAGAAACATTCTGTAATCTCCTACAGTATATAAACATTCAAAACACACTGTAACCTCCTACAGTATATAAACACTCAAAAACACACTGTAACCTCCTACACTATATAAACATTCAAAAACACGCTGTAACGTCCTACACTATATAAACATTCAAAAGCACACAGTAACCTCCTACAGTATATAAACATTCAGAAACACTCTGTAAACTCCTACAGTATATAAACATTCAAAAATATGCTGTAACCTCCTACAGTATTTAAATATTCAAAAACACGCTGTAACCTCCAACAGTACATAAACATTCAAAAACACGCTGTAACGTCCAACACGATATAAACATTCAAAAGCACACTGTAACCTCCGACAGTATATAAACATTCAGAATCACTCTGGAAACTCCTGCAGTATATAACCATTCAAAAACATGCTGTAACCTCCTACAGTATATAAACATTCAAAAACACGCTGTAACCTCCTACAGTATATAAACATTCAAAAACACGCTGTAACGTCCAACAGTACATAAACATTCAAAAACACTCTGTAACCTGCTACAGTATATAAACACTCAAAATCACGCTGTAAACTCATACAGTATAGAAACATTCAGAAACACTCTGTAATCTCCTACAGTACATAAACATATAAAAACACAAAGTAACCTCGTACAGTATATAAACATTCAAAAATACGCTGCAACCAACTACGGTATATAAACATTCAAAAACACTCTGTAACCTGCTACAGGGTATAAACATTCAAAAACACGCTGTAACCACCTACAGTATATAAACATTCAAAAACACGCTGTAGCCTCCGACAATACACAATCATGCAAAAACACTCTGTAACCACCTACTGTATATAAATATTCAAAAACACAGTGTAATCTCCTACAGTGTATAAACATTCAAAATCACTCTGTAACCTCCTACAGTATGAAAACATTCAAAAGCACACTGTAACGTCCGACAGTATATAATCATTCAAAAACACTCTGGAACCTCCGACAGTATGTAAACATTCAAAAACACACTGTAATCTCCAACATTACACAAACGTTCCAAAACACTCTGTAACCTCCTACAGTATATAAACATTCAATAACACTCTGTAACCTCCGACAGACTATGAAAATTTAAAAAACACTCTGTAACCTCCTACAGTATGTAAATATTATAAAACGTAAATTGTAAATATCAGACAACGCAGTAAACTCCGGCAGTATATAAACATTCAAAAACACTCTGTAACCTCCGACAGACTATGAAAATTTAAAAAACACTCTGTAACCTCCTACAGTATGTAAATATTATAAAACATGATGCAACCTCCTACAGTATAAAAAAATTCCAAAAACACTCTGTAACCACATACTGTATATAAACATTCAAAAACATACTGTAATCTCCGACAATATATAAACATTCAAAAACACTCTGTAAACTCCTACAGTTTATAAACATTCAAAAACATGCTGTAACCTCCAACAGTATATAAACATTCAAAAACACGCTGTAACCTCCTACTGTATATAAACATTCAAAAACACGCTGTAATGTCCGACAGAATGTAAACATTCAGAAACATTCTGTAACCTCCTACAGTACATAAACATTCAAAAACACACTGTAAACTCCTACAGTACGTAAACATTCAAAAACGCGCTGTAACCTCCTACAGTATATGAACATTCAGAAACACTCTGTAACCTCCTACTGTATATAAACATTCCAAAACACGCTGTAACCTCCTACAGTATATAAACAGTCAAAAGCACACTGTAACCTCCTACTGTATATAAACATTCAAAAACACTCTGTAACATCCAACTGTATATAAACATTCAAAAACACATTGTAACCTCCTATAGTATATAAACCTTAAAAAACATTCTGTAGCCTCCTACAGTATACGAACATTCAGAAACACTCTGTAACCTCCGACTGTATATAAACATTCAAAAACATGCTGTAACCTCCTACAATATATAAACAATCAAAAACACGCTGTAACCTCCTACAGTACATAAACATTCCAAAACACGCTGTAACCTCGTACAGTATAAAAATTTTCAAAAACACTCTGTAACATCCTACAGGATATAAATATTCAAAAACACACTGAAACCTCCTATAGTATATAAACCTGCAACAGCATTCTGTAATCTTCTACATTATACAAACATTCAAAAACACATTGTAACCTCCTACAGTATTGAAACATTCAAAAACATTCTATAACTTCTTACAGAATATAAACATTCAAAAACACTCTGTAACCTCCTACAGTATATAAACACTCAAAAACACACTGTAACCTCCTACACTATATAAACATTCAAAAACACGCTGTAACGTCCTACACTATATAAACATTCAAAAGCACACAGTAACCTCCTACAGTATATAAACATTCAGAAACACTCTGTAAACTCCTACAGTATATAAACATTCAAAAATATGCTGTAACCTCCTACAGTATTTAAATATTCAAAAACACGCTGTAACCTCCAACAGTACATAAACATTCAAAAACACGCTGTAACGTCCAACACGATATAAACATTCAAAAGCACACTGTAACCTCCGACAGTATATAAACATTCAGAATCACTCTGGAAACTCCTGCAGTATATAACCATTCAAAAACATGCTGTAACCTCCTACAGTATATAAACATTCAAAAACACGCTGTAACCTCCTACAGTATATAAACATTCAAAAACACGCTGTAACGTCCAACAGTACATAAACATTCAAAAACACTCTGTAACCTGCTACAGTATATAAACACTCAAAATCACGCTGTAAACTCATACAGTATAGAAACATTCAGAAACACTCTGTAATCTCCTACAGTACATAAACATATAAAAACACAAAGTAACCTCGTACAGTATATAAACATTCAAAAATACGCTGCAACCAACTACGGTATATAAACATTCAAAAACACTCTGTAACCTGCTACAGGGTATAAACATTCAAAAACACGCTGTAACCACCTACAGTATATAAACATTCAAAAACACGCTGTAGCCTCCGACAATACACAATCATGCAAAAACACTCTGTAACCACCTACTGTATATAAATATTCAAAAACACAGTGTAATCTCCTACAGTGTATAAACATTCAAAAACACTCTGTAACCTCCTACAGTATGAAAACATTCAAAAGCACACTGTAACGTCCGACAGTATATAATCATTCAAAAACACTCTGGAACCTCCGACAGTATGTAAACATTCAAAAACACACTGTAATCTCCAACATTACACAAACGTTCCAAAACACTCTGTAACCTCCTACAGTATATAAACATTCAATAACACTCTGTAACCTCCGACAGACTATGAAAATTTAAAAAACACTCTGTAACCTCCTACAGTATGTAAATATTATAAAACGTAAATTGTAAATATCAGACAACGCAGTAAACTCCGGCAGTATATAAACATTCAAAAACACTCTGTAACCTCCGACAGACTATGAAAATTTAAAAAACACTCTGTAACCTCCTACAGTATGTAAATATTATAAAACATGATGCAACCTCCTACAGTATAAAAAAATTCCAAAAACACTCTGTAACCACATACTGTATATAAACATTCAAAAACATACTGTAATCTCCGACAATATATAAACATTCAAAAACACTCTGTAAACTCCTACAGTTTATAAACATTCAAAAACATGCTGTAACCTCCAACAGTATATAAACATTCAAAAACACGCTGTAACCTCCTACTGTATATAAACATTCAAAAACACGCTGTAATGTCCGACAGAATGTAAACATTCAGAAACATTCTGTAACCTCCTACAGTACATAAACATTCAAAAACACACTGTAAACTCCTACAGTACGTAAACATTCAAAAACGCGCTGTAACCTCCTACAGTATATGAACATTCAGAAACACTCTGTAACCTCCTACTGTATATAAACATTCCAAAACACGCTGTAACCTCCTACAGTATATAAACAGTCAAAAGCACACTGTAACCTCCTACTGTATATAAACATTCAAAAACACTCTGTAACATCCAACTGTATATAAACATTCAAAAACACATTGTAACCTCCTATAGTATATAAACCTTAAAAAACATTCTGTAGCCTCCTACAGTATACGAACATTCAGAAACACTCTGTAACCTCCGACTGTATATAAACATTCAAAAACATGCTGTAACCTCCTACAATATATAAACAATCAAAAACACGCTGTAACCTCCTACAGTACATAAACATTCCAAAACACGCTGTAACCTCGTACAGTATAAAAACTTTCAAAAACACTCTGTAACATCCTACAGGATATAAATATTCAAAAACACACTGAAACCTCCTATAGTATATAAACCTGCAACAGCATTCTGTAATCTTCTACATTATACAAACATTCAAAAACACATTGTAACCTCCTACAGTATTGAAACATTCAAAAACATTCTATAACTTCTTACAGAATATAAACATTCAAAAACACTCTGTAACCTCCGACAGTATATAAACAGTCAAAAACACACTGTAACCTCCTATAGTATATAAACCTTCAAAAACACTCTGTAACCTCCTACAGTATATGAACATTCAGAAACACTCTGTAACCTCCTACTGTATATAAACATTCAAAAACACGCTGTAACCTCCTACAGTACATAAACATTCAAAAACTATCTGTAACCTACTACTGTATGTAAACTTTCAAAAACACGCTGTGACCTCCTATAGTCTATAATGATTGAAAAACAATCTGTAACCTCCTATAGTATATAAACAGTCAAAAACAAACTCTAACCTCCTACTGTAAATAAACATTCAAAAACACGCTGTAAGACCCTACAGTATATAAACATTCCAAAACACACTTTAACCTCCTACAGTATAAAAACATTCAAAAACACTCTGTAACCTTCTCCAGTATATAAACATTCAAAAACACACTGTAACCTCCTACAGTATATAACCAATCAAAAACACTCTGTAACGTCCTACAGTATATAAACATTCAAAAACACTCTGTACCCTCCTACAGGGTATAAACATTCAAAAACACACTGTAACCTCCTACAGGGTATAAACCTGCAAAAACACTCTGTAACCTTCTCCAGTATATAAACATTCAAAAACACACTGTAACCTCCTACAGTATACAACCAATCAAAAACACACTGTTACCTCCTACAGTACATAACCATTCAAAAACACTCTGTAACCTCCTACAGTGTATAAACATTCAGAAACATTCTGTAGCCTCCTACAGTATATAAACATTCAAAAACATGCTGTAACCCCCTACAATATATAAACATTCAAATACACGCTGGAACCTCCTACTGTATATAAACATTCATAAACACTCTGTAACCTCCTACAGTATATAAACATTCAAAAACACCCTGTAACCTCGTACTGTATATACACATTCAAAAAATAAGCTTAAACTCCTACACTATATAAACATTCAAAAACACTCCGTATCCTCCTGCAGTATGTAAACATTCAAAAACACACTGAAACCTCCTATAGTATATAAACCTGCAATAACATTCTGTAATCTTCTACATTATATAAACATTCAAAAACACTCGGTAACGTCCTACAGAATATAAACATTCAAAAACACACCGTAACCTCCTATACTATAGAAACCTTCAAAAACACTCTATAACCTCCGACAGTATATGAATATTCAGAAACACTCTGCAACCTCCTACTGGATATAAACCTTCAAAAACACTCTGTAACCTCCTACAGTATATGAATATTCAGAAACACTCTGCAACCTCCTACTGGATATAAACATTCAAAAACACACTGTAACCTTCTCCAGTATATAAACATTCAAAAACACACTGTGACCTCCTACAGTACAAAACCATTCAAAAACACTCTGTAACCTCCTACAGTGTACAAACATTCAGAAACATTCTGTAGCCTCCTACAGTATATAAACATTCAAAAACATGCTGTAACCTCCTACAATATATAAACATTCAAATACACGCTGGAACCTCCTACTGTATATAAACATTCATAAACACTCTGTAACCTCCTACAGTATAGAAACATTCAAAAACACCCTGTAACCTCGTACTGTATATACACATTCAAAAAATAAGCTTAAACTCCTACACTATATAAACATTCAAAAACACTCCGTATCCTCCTGCAGTATGTAAACATTCAAAAACACACTGAAACCTCCTATAGTATATAAACCTGCAATAACATTCTGTAATCTTCTACATTATATAAACATTCAAAAACACTCGGTAACGTCCTACAGTATATAAACATTCAAAAACATTCTGTAACTTCCTACAGAATATAAACATTCAAAAACACACCGTAACCTCCTATACTATAGAAACCTTCAAAAACACTCTGTAACCTCCTACAGTATATGAATATTCAGAAACACTCTGCAACCTCCTACTGGATATAAACATTCAAAAACACTCTGTAACCTCCTATAGGGTATAAACCTGCAAAAACACTCTGAACCCTTCTCCAGTATATAAACATTCAAAAACACAGTGTAACCTCCTACAGTATATAACCAATCAAAAACACTCTGTGATGTCCGACAGTATATAAACATTCAAAAACACACTGTAACCTTCTCCAGTATGTAACCAATCAAAAACACTATGTAACCTCCTACAGTATATAAACATTCAAAAACACACTGTTACCTCCTACAGTACATAACCATTCAAAAACAGTCTGTAACCTCCTACAGTATATAAACATTCAAAAACATGCTGTAACCTCCTACGATATACAAACATTCAAATACACGCTGGAACCTCCTACTGTATATAAACATTCATAAACACGCTGTAACCTCCGAAAGTATATAAACATTCAAAAACACTCTGTAACCTCGTACTGTATATACACATTCAAAAACACGCTGTAACCTCCTACACTATATAAACATTCAAAAACACTCTAAAACATCCTACAGTATGTAAACATTCAAAAGCACACTGTAACCTCCTACAGTATATAAAGATTCAGAAACACGCTGAAACCTCCTACAGTATATCAACATTCCAAAACACACTGTAACATCCTACAGTATAAAAACATTCAAAAACAATCTGTAACATCCTACAGTATATAAACATTCAAAAACATTCTGTAACTTCCTACAGAATATAAACCTGCAAAAACACTCTGAAACCTTCTCCAGTATATAAACATTCAAAAACACAGTGTAACCTCCTACAGTATATAACCAATCAAAAACACTCTGTGACGTCCTACAGTATATAAACATTCAAAAACACTATGTAACCTCCGACAGTATATAAACATTCAAAAACACTCTGTTACCTCCAACAGTACATAACCATTCAAAAACAGTCTGTAACCTCCTACAGTATATAAACATTCAAAAACATGCTGTAACCTCCTACAGTATATAAACATTCAAAAACATGCTGTAACCTCCTACAGTATATAAACATTCAAAAACATGCTGTAACCTCCTACGATATATAAACATTCAAATACACGCTGGAAACTCCTACTGTATATAAACATTCATAAACACGCTGTAACCTCCTACAGTATATAAACATTCAAAAACACTCTGTAACCTCGTACTGTATATACACATTCAAAAACACGCTGTAACCTCCTACACTATATAAACATTCAAAAACACTTTAAACATCCTACAGTATGTAAACATTCAAAAGCACACTGTAACCTCCTACAGTATATAAACATTCAGAAACACTCTGTAAACTCCTACAGTATATAAACATTCAAAAACATGCTGTAACCGCCTACAGTATGTAAACATTCAAAAGCACACTGTAACCTCCTACAGTATATAAACATTCAGAAACACTCTGTAACCTCCTACACTACATAAACATTCAAAAACACGCTGTAGCCTCCGACAGTATATAAACATTCAGAAACACTCTCTGACCTCCTACAGGATATAAACATTCAAAAACATGCTGTAACCATCTGCAGTATATAAACATTCAAAAACACGCTGTAGCCTCCGACAGTATACAAACATTCAAAAACACTCTAACAACCAACTGTATATAAACATTCAAAAACACAGTGTAACCTCGTACAGTATATAAAGATTCAAAAACACACTGTAATCTCCTACAGTATATAAATATTCAAAAACACGCTGTAACCTCCTACAGTATATAAACATTCAAAAAAACTCTGTAGACTCCTAAAGTATGTACACAATCAAAAGCACACTGTAACCTCCTACAGTATATAAATATTCAAAAACATGCTGTAACCTCCTACAATATATAAACATTCAAAAACACGCTGTAACCTCCTACAGTATATAAACATTCAAAATCACACTGTAACCTCCTATAGTATATAATCATTCAAAAACACGCTGTAATGTCCCACAGTATGTAAACATTCAGAAACATTCTGTAACCTCCTACAGTACATAAACATTCAAAAACACACTGTAACCTGCTACATTATATAAACATTCAAAAACATGCTGTAACGTCCGACATTATGTAAAAATTCAGATACATTCTGTAACCTCCTACAGTACATAAACATTCAAAAAGACACTGTAACCGCCTACTGTATGTAAACATTCAAAAACACGCTATAACCTCCGACAGTCTATAATCATTGAAAAACACTCTGTAACCTCCTACAGTACATAAACATTCAAAAAGACACTGTAACCGACCACTGTATGTAAACATTCAAAAACACGCTGTAACCTCCTACAGTATATAATCATTCAGAAACACTCTGTAACCTCTTACAGTCTATAAATATTCAAAAACACACTGAAAGGTCCTATAGTATATAAACCTGCAAAAACATTCTGTAATCTTCAACATTATATAAACATTCAAAAACACGCTGTAACCTCCTACAGTATATAAACATTTAAAAAACAGTCAGTAACCTCCTACAGTACAAAAACATTCAAAAACACTCTGTAACATCCAACAGTATATAAACATTCAAAAACACACTGTAACCTCCTATAGTATATAAACCTTCAAAAACACTCTGTAGCCTCCTACAGGATATGAACATTCAGAAACACTCTGTAACTTCCTACTGTACATAAACATTCAAAAACACGCAGTAACCTCCTACAGTATACAAACAGTCAAAAACACGCAGTAACCTCCTACAGTATATAAACAGTCAAAAACACACGGTAACCGCCTACTGTATATAAACATTCAAAAACACGCTGTAACCTCCTACAGTATATAAACATTCCAAAACATGCTGTAACATCCTACAGTATATAAACATTCAAAAACACACTGTAACCTCCTATAGTATATAAACCTTCAAAAACACTCTGTAGCCTCCTACAGTATATGAACATTCAGAAACACTCTGTAATTTCCTACTGTATATAAACATTCAAAAACACGCAGTAACCTCCTACAGTATATAAACATTCCAAAACACGCTGTAACATCCTACAGGAAATAAACATTCAAAAACACACTGAAACCTCCTATAGTATATAAACCTGCAAAAACATTCTGTAATCTTCAACATTATATAAACATTCAAAAACACAGTGTAACCTCCTACAGTTAATAAACATTCAGAAACACACTGTAATGTCCTACAGTATATAAACATTCAAAAAAACGCTGTAACTTTCTGCAGAATATAAACATTCAAAAACACTCGGTAACATCCTACATCATCTTCAAAAACACGCTGAAACCTCCAACAGTATATAAACATTCAAAAACACGCTGTAACTTTCTACAGAATGTAAACATTCAAAAACACACTGTAACCTCCTACAGTATAAAAACATTCAAAAACACACTGTAACGTCCTACAGTATATAAACATTCAAAAACACGCTGTAACTTTCTGCAGAATATAAACATTCAAAAACACTCGGTAACATCCTACATCATCTTCAAAAACACGCTGAAACCTCCTACAGTATATAAACATTCAAAAACACGCTGTAACTTTCTACAGAATGTAAACATTCAAAAACACACTGTAACGTCCTACAGTATATAAACATTCAAAAACACGCTGTAACTTTCTGCAGAATATAAACATTCAAAAACACTCGGTAACGTCCTACATCATCTTCAAAAACACGCTGAAACATCCTACAGTATATAAACATTCAAAAACACGCTGTAACTTTCTACAGAATATAGACATTCAAAAACACACTGTAACCTCCTACAGTATAAAAACATTCAAAAACACACTGTAACCTCCTACAGTATATAAACATTCAGAAACACGCTGTAACCACAAACTGTATATAAACATTCAAAAACACGCTGTAACCTCCGACAGTAAGTAAACATTCAAAAACTATCTGTAACCTACTACTGTATGTAAACTTTCAAAAACACGCTGTGACCTCCTATAGTCTATAATGATTGAAAAACACTCGGTAACCTCCTACAGTATATAAACAGTCAAAAACACACTGTAACCTCCTACTGTATATAAACATTCAAAAACACAGTGTAACCTCGTACAGTATATAAACAGTCAAAAACACACTGTAACCTCCTACTGTACATAAACATTCAAAAACAGTGTAACCTCCTACAGTATATAAATATTCAAAAACACGCTGTAACTTCCTACAGTATATAAACAGTCAAAAACACACTGTAACCTCCTACTGTATATAAACATTCAAAAACACAGTGTAACCTCATACAGTATATAAACATTCAAAAACACGCTGTAACCTCCTACAGTATATAAACAGTCAAAAACACACTGTAACCTCCTACTGTATATAAACATTCAAAAACACAGTGTAACCTCGTACAGTATATAAACATTCAAAAACACTCGGTAACGTCCTACATTATATAAACATTCAAAAACACGCTGTAACCACCTACAGTATATAAACAGTCAAAAACACGCTGAAACCTCCTACAGAATATAAACATTCAAAAACACTCTGTAAACTCCTACAGTATATAACATTCAAAACCACACTGTAACTTCCATCAGTATATAAACATTCAAAAACACACTGTAACCTCCTATAGGGTATAAACCTGCAAAAACACTCTGTAACCTTCTCCAGTATATAAACATTCAAAAACACACTGCAACCTCCTACAGTATATAACCAATCAAAAACACACTGTAACATCCGACAGTATATAAACATTCAAAAACACGCTGTAACCACCTACAGTAAGGAAACATTCAAAAACTCTCTGTAACCTACTTCTGTATGTAAACTTTCAAAACACGCTGTGACCTCCTATAGTCTATAATGATTGAAAAACACTCGGTAACCTCCTACAGTATATAAACAGTCAAAAACACTCTGTAACCTCCGACAGTATATAAACATTCAAAAACACTCTGTAACCTCCGACAGTATATCAACATTCAAAAACACACTGTAACCTCCGACAATATGTCAACATTCAAAAACACACTGTAACCTCCTACAGTATAAAAACATTCAAAAACACTCTGTAACATCCTACAGTATATAAAGATTCAAAAACACACTGTAACCTCCTATAGGGTATAAACCTGCAAAAACACTCTGTAACCTTCCACAGTATATAAACATTCAAAAACACAGTGTTACCTCCTACAGTATATAACCAATCAAAAACACTGTGTAACGTCCTACAGTATATAAACATTCAAAAACACACTGTAACCTCCAACAGTATATAAACATTCCAAAACACACTGTTACCTCCTACAGTATATAAACATTCCAAAACACACTGTAACCTCCTACAGTATAAAAACATTCAAAAACACTCTGTAACATCCTACAGTATATAAATATTCAAAAACACACTGTAACCTCCTATAGTGTATAAACCTGCAAAAACACTCTGTAACCTTCTCCAGTATATAAACATTCAAAAACACACTGTAACGTCCTACAGTATATAAACATACAGAAACATGCTGTAACCTCCTACAATATATAAACATTCAAGTACACTCTGTAACCTCGTACTGTATATAAACATTCAAAAACACGCTGTAACCTCCTACAGTATATAAACATTCAAAAACACTCTGTAACCTCGTACTGTATATACACATTCAAAAACATGCTGTAACCTCCTACACTATATAAACATTCAAAAGCACACTGCAACCTCCTACAGTATATAAACATTCAGAAACACTCTGTAAACTCCTACAGCATATAAACATTAAAAAACGTGCTGTAACCTCCTACAGTATATAAACATTCAAAAACATGCTGTAACCTCCTACAGTATATAAACATTCAAAAACACGCTGTGACCTCCTAAAGTATATAAATATTCAAAAGCACACTGTAACCTCCTATAGGATATAAACATTCAGAAACAGTCTGTAACCTCCTACAGTATATAAACATATAAAAACACACTGTAACCTCCTACTGTATATAAACATTCAAAAACACGCGGTAACCTCCTCCAGTATATAAACATTCAGAAACACACTCTAACCTCCTACAGGATATAAACATTCAAAAACATGTTGTAACCACCTGCAGTATATAAAAATTCAAAAACACGCTGTAACCTCCTACAGTATATGAACATTCAAAAACACGCTGTAACTTCCGACAGGATATAAACATTCAAAAACACAATCTTACATCCTACAGTATAAAAAATTCAAAAACATGCTGTAACATGTTTACAGTATATAAACGTTCAAAAACACACTGTAACCTCCTACAGTATATAAACATTCAAAAACACGCTGTGACCTCCTAAAGTATATAAATATTCAAAAGCAAACTGTAACCTCCTATAGGATATAAACATTCAGAAACAGTCTGTAACCTCCTACAGTATATAAACATATAAAAACACACTGTAACCTCCTACTGTATATAAACATTCAAAAACACGCGGTAACCTCCTCCAGTATATAAACATTCAGAAACACACTCTAACCTCCTACAGGATATAAACATTCAAAAACATGCTGTAACCACCTGCAGTATATAAACATTCAAAAACACACTGTAACATCCTACAATATATAAACATTCAAAAACACTCTGTAACCTCCTACAGTATATAAACATTCAAAAACACGCTGTGACCCCCTAAAGTATATAAATATTCAAAAGCACACTGTAACCTCCTATAGGATATAAACATTCAGAAACAGTCTGTAACCTCCTACAGTATATAAACATATAAAAACACACTGTAACCTCCTACTGTATATAAACATTCAAAAACACGCGGTAACCTCCTCCAGTATATAAACATTCAGAAACACACTCTAACCTCCTACAGGATATAAACATTCAAAAACATGCTGTAACCACCTGCAGTATATAAACATTCAAAAACACGCTGTAACCTCCTACAGTATATGAACATTCAAAAACACGCTGTAACTTCCGACAGGATATAAACATTCAAAAACACAATCTTACATCCTACAGTATAAAAAATTCAAAAACATGCTGTAACATGTTTACAGTATATAAACGTTCAAAAACACACTGTAACCTCCTACAGTATATAAACATTCAGAAACACTCTGTAAACTCCGACAGTATATAAACATATAATAACACACTGTAACATCCTACAGTATATAAACATTCAAAAACACGCTGTAACCTCCTACAGTATATAAAAATTCAGAAACTCTGTAAACTCCTACAGTATATAAACATTCAAAAACATGCTGAAACCTCCTACAGTATATAAACTTTCAAAAACACACTGTAACCTCCTACAGTATATAAACATTCAGAAACACTCTGTAACCTCCTACAGTATATAAACAGATAATAACACACTGTAACCTCCTACAGTTTATAAACATTCAAAAACACGCTGGAACCTCCTACAGTATATAAACATTCAGAAACACTCTGTAAACTCCTACAGTATATAAACATTCAAAAACACTCTGTAACCACCTACAGTATGTAAACATACAAAAACACACTGTAATCTCCTACAGTATATAAACATTCAAAACCAGTCTGTAAACTCCTACAGTATATAAACATTCAAAAACAATCTGTTACCTCCTACAGTACATAAGCACTCAAAAACACGCTGTAATGTCCGACAGTATATAAACGTTCAAAAACCTGCTGTAACCACCTACAGTATGTAAACATTCAAAAACACGCTGTAACCTCCGACAGTATATAAACATTCAAAAACACTTTGTAACCTCCTACAGTATAGAAACATTCAAAAACACGCTGTAATCTCCTACAGTATATAAATATTCAAAAACACGCTGTTACACCCTACAGTATGTAAACATTCAAAAACACGCTGTAACCTCCAACAGTATATAAACATTCAAAAACACTTTGTAACCTCCTACAGTATAGAAACATTCAAAAACACGCTGTACACTCCTACAGTATATAAACATTCAAAAACACGCTGTTACACCCTACAGTATATAAACATTTAAAAACACGCTGTAACCTCCGACACTATATAAACATTCAAAAACACGCTGTAACCTCCTACAGTATATAAACATTCAAAAACACACTGTAACCTCCAACAGTATATACACATCCAAAAACACACTGTAACCTCCTATAGTATATAAACCTTCAAAAACACTCTGTAACCTCCTTCTGTATATGAACATTCAGAAACACTCTGCAACCACCAACTGTATATAAACATTCAAAAACACGCTGTAACCTCCTACAGTAAGAAAACATTCAAAAACTCTCTGTAACCTACTACTGTATGTAAACTTTCAAAAACACGCTGTGCCCTCCTATAGTCTATAATGATTGAAAAACACTCTGTAACCTCCTACAGTATATAAACAAACAGTCAAAAACACACTGTAACCTCCTACTGTATATAAACATATAAAAACACTCTGTAACCTCCTACAGTATAAAGACATTCAAAAACGCTCTGTAACATCCTACAATATATAAACATTCAAAAACAGAATGTAACCTCCTATAGTGTATAAACCTGCAAAAACACTCTGTAACCTGCTCCAGTATATAAACATTCAAAAACACACTGTAACCTCCGACAGTATATAAACATTCAAAAACACGCTGTTACCTCCTACAGTATATAAACATTCCAAAACACACTGTAACCTCCTACAGTATATAAACATTCAAAAACACACTGTAACCTCCTACAGTATATAAACAGTCAAAAACACACTGTAACCTCCTACTCTATATAAACATTCAAAAACACTCGGTAACATGCTACAGTATATAAACATTCAAAAACACACTGTAACCTCCTACAGTATATAAACATTCAAAAACACGCTGTGACCTCCTACAGTATATAAATATTCAAAAGCACACTGTAACCTCCTATAGTATATAAACAGATAATAACACACTGTAACCTCCTACAGTATATAAACATTCAAAAACACGCTGTAACCTCCTACAGTATATAAACATTCAGAAACACTCTGTAAACTCCTACAGTATATAAACATTCAAAAACACTCTGTAACCACCTACAGTATGTAAACATTCAAAAACACACTGTAATCTCCTACAGTATATAAACATTCAAAACCAGTCTGTAAACTCCTACAGTATAAAGACATTCAAAAACAATCTGTAACATCCGACAATATATAAACATTCAAAAACACAATATAACCTCCTATAGGGTATAAACCTGCAAAAGCTCTCTGTAACCTGCTCCAGTATATAAACATTCAAAAACACACTGTTACGTCCTACAGTATATAAACATTCAAAAACACTATGTAACCTCCTACAGTATATAAACAGTCAAAAACACACTGTAACCTCCTACTCTATATAAACATTCAGAAACACTCTGTAGCCTCCGACAGTATATAAACATTCAAATACATGCTGTAACCTCCTACAATATTTAAACAATCAAATACACGCTGTAACCTCCTACAGTATATAAACATTCAAAAACATGCTGTAACCTCCTACAATATATAAACAATCAAATACACTCTGTAACCTCTTACTGTATATAAACATTCAAAAACACGCTGCAACCTCCTACAGTATATAAACATTCAAAAACACTCTCTCACCTCCTACAGTATATAAACATTCCAAAACACACTGTAACCTCCTACAGTATAAAACATTCAAAAACACACTGTAACCTCCGACAGTATAAAAACATTCAAAAACACTCAGTATCATGCTACAGTATATAAACATTCAAAAACACACTGTAACCTCCTATCGGGTATAAACCTGCAAAAACACTCTGTAACCTTCTCCAGTATATAAACATTCAAAAACACACTGTAACCTCCTACTCTATATAAACATTGAAAAACACTCTGTAACCTCCTACAGTATAAAGACATTCAAAAACAATCTGTAACATCCGACAATATATAAACATTCAAAAACACAATATACCCTCCGAGAGGGTATAAACCTGCAAAAGCACTCTGTAACCTGCTCCAGTATATAAACATTCAAAAACACACTGTAACGTCCTACTCTATATAAACATTCAGAAACACTCTGTAGCCTCCTACAGTATATAAACATTCAAAAACATGCTGTAACCTCCTACAATATATAAACAATCAAATACACGCTGTAACCTCCTACAGTATATAAACATTCAAAAACATGCTGTAACCTCCTACAATATATAAACAATCAAATACACGCTGTAACCTCCTACAGTATATAAACATTCAGAAACACTCTGTAAACTCCTACAGTGTATAAACATTAAAAAACGTGCTGAAACCTCCTACAGTATATAAACATTCAAAAACACGCTGTGACCTCCTACAATATATAAATATTCAAAAGCACACTGTAATCTCCTATAGTATATAAACAATCAGAAACAGTCTTTAACCTCCTACAGTATATAAACATATAAAAACACACTGTAACCTCCTACTGTATATAAATATTCAAAAACACGCTGTAACCTCCTCCAGTATATAAACATTCAGAAACACTCTGTAACCTCGTACTGTATATACACATTCAAAAACACGCTGTAACCTCCTACACTATATAAACATTCAGAAATACTCTGTAAACTCTTACAGTAAATAAACATTAAAAAACGTGCTGTAACCTCCCACAGTATATAAACATTCAAAAACACGCTGTGACCTCCTACAGTATATAAATATTCAAAAGCACACTGTAACCTCCTATAATATATAAACAGATAATAACACACTGTAACCTCCTACAGTATATAAACATTCAAAAACACGCTGTAACCTCCTACAGTATATAAACATTCAGAAACACTCTGTAAACTCCTACAGTATATAAACATTCAAAAACACTCTGTAACCACCTACAGTATGTAAACATTCAAAAACACACTGTAATCTCCTACAGTATATAAACATTCAAAACCAGTCTGTAAACTCCTACAGTATATAAACATTCAAAAACAATCTGTTACCTCCTACAGTACATAAGCACTCAAAAACACGCTGTAATGTCCGACAGTATATAAACGTTCAAAAACCTGCAGTAACCACCTACAGTATGTAAACATTCAAAAACACGCTGTAACCTCCGACAGTATGTAAACATTCAAAAACACTTTGTAACCTCCTACAGTATAGAAACATTCAAAAAAACGCTGTAATCTCCTACAGTATATAAATATTCAAAAACACGCTGTTACACCCTACAGTATGTAAACATTCAAAAACACGCTGTAACCTCCGACAGTATATAAACATTCAAAAACACTTTGTAACCTCCTACAGTATAGAAACATTCAAAAACACGCTGTAATCTCCTACAGTATATAAATATTCAAAAACACGCTGTTACACCCTACAGTATATAAACATTTAAAAACACGCTGTAACCTCCGACACGATATAAACATTCAAAAACACGCTGTAACCTCCTACAGTATATAAACAGTCAAAAACACACTGTAACCTCCAACAGTATATACACATTCAAAAACACACTGTAACCTCCTATAGTATATAAACCTTCAAAAACACTCTGTAACCTCCTTCTGTATATGAACATTCAGAAACACTCTGCAACCACCAACTGTATATAAACATTCAAAAACACGCTGTAACCTCCTACAGTAAGAAAACATTCAAAAACTCTCTGTAACCTACTACTGTATGTAAACTTTCAAAAACACGCTGTGCCCTCCTATAGTCTATAATGATTGAAAAACACTCTGTAACCTCCTACAGTATATAAACAGTCAAAAACACACTGTAACCTCCTACTGTATATAAACATTTAAAAACACTCTGTAACCTCCTACAGTATAAAGACATTCAAAAACACTCTGTAACATCCTACAATATATAAACATTCAAAAACAGAATGTAACCTCCTATAGTGTATAAACCTGCAAAAACACTCAGTAACCTGCTACAGTATATAAACATTCAAAAACACACTGTAACCTCCGACAGTATATAAACATTCAAAAACACGCTGTTACCTCCTACAGTATATAAACATTCCAAAACACACTGTAACCTCCTACAGTATAAAACATTCAAAAACACACTGTAACCTCCTACAGTATAAAAACATTCAAAAACACTCAGTAACATGCTACAGTATATAAACATTCAAAAACACACTGTAACCTCCGACAGTATATAAACATTCAAAAACACGCTGTTACCTCCTACAGTATATAAACATTCCAAAACACACTGTAACCTCCTACAGTATAAAACATTCAAAAACACACTGTAACCTCCTACAGTATAAAAACATTCAAAAACACTCAGTAACATGCTACAGTATATAAACATTCAAAACAACACTGTAACCTCCTACAGTATATAAACAGTCAAAAACACACTGTAACCTCCTACTCTATAAAAACATTCAAAAACACTCAGTAACATGCTACAGTATATAAACATTCAAAACAACACTGTAACCACCTACAGTATATAAACATTCAAAAACACACTGTAACCTCCTACAGTATATAAACATTCAAAAACACTCTGTAACCTCCTACAGTATAAAGACATTCAAAAACAATCTGTAACATCCGACAATATATAAACATTCAAAAACACAATATAACCTCCTATAGGGTATAAACCTGCAAAAGCACTCTGTAACCTGCTCCAGTATATAAACATTCAAAAACACACTGTAACGTCCTACAGTATATAAACATTCAAAAACACGATGTAACCTCCTACAGTATATAAACAGTCAAAAACACACTGTAACCTCCTACTCTATATAAACATTCAGAAACACTCTGTAGCCTCCTACAGTATATAAACATTCAAAAACATGCTGTAACCTCCTACAATATATAAACAATCAAATACACGCTGTAACCTCCTACAGTATATAAACATTCAAAAACATGCTGTAACCTCCTACAATATATAAACAATCAAATACACGCTGTAACCTCCTACTGTATATAAACATTCAAAAACACGCTGCAACCTCCTACAGGAAATAAAAATTCAAAAACACTCTCTCACCTCCTACAGTATATAAACATTCCAAAACACACTGTAACCTCCTACAGTATAAAACATTCAAAAACACACTGTAACCTCCTACAGTATAAAAACATTCAAAAACACTCAGTAACATGCTACAGTATATAAACATTCAAAAACACACTGTAACCTCCTATCGGGTATAAACCTGCAAAAACACTCTGTAACCTTCTCCAGTATATAAACATTCAAAAACACACTGTAACGTCCTACAGTATATAAACATTCAAAAACACTATGTAACCTCCTACAGTATATAAACAGTCAAAAACACACTGTAACCTCCTACTCTATATAAACATTCAAAAACACTCTGTAACCTCCTACAGTATAAAGACATTCAAAAACAATCTGTAACATCCGACAATATATAAACATTCAAAAACACAATATACCCTCCTATAGGGTATAAACCTGCAAAAGCACTCTGTAACCTGCTCCAGTATATAAACATTCAAAAACACACTGTTACGTCCTACAGTATATAAACATTCAAAAACACTATGTAACCTCCTACAGTATATAAACAGTCAAAAACACACTGTAACCTCCTACTCTATATAAACATTCAGAAACACTCTGTAGCCTCCTACAGTATATAAACATTCAAAAACATGCTGTAACCTCCTACAATATATAAACAATCAAATACACGCTGTAACCTCCTACAGTATATAAACATGCAAAAACATGCTGTAACCTCCTACAATATATAAACAATCAAATACACTCTGTAACCTCCTACTGTATATAAACATTCAAAAACACACTGTAACCTCCTACAGTATATAAACATTCCAAAACACACTGTAACCTCCTACAGTATAAAACATTCAAAAACACACTGTAACCTCCGACAGTATAAAAACATTCAAAAACACTCAGTAACATGCTACAGTATATAAACATTCAAAAACACACTGTAACCTCCTATCGGGTATAAACCTGCAAAAACACTCTGTAACCTTCTCCAGTATATAAACATTCAAAAACACTCTGTAACGTCCTACAGTATATAAACATTCAAAAACACTATGTAACCTCCTACAGTATATAAACAGTCAAAAACACACTGTAACCTCCTACTCTATATAAACATTCAGAAACACTCTGTAGCCTCCTACAGTATATAAACATTCAAAAACACACTGTAACCTCCGACAGTATAAAAACATTCAAAAACACTCAGTAACATGCTACAGTATATAAACATTCAAAAACACACTGTAACCTCCTATCGGGTATAAACCTGCAAAAACACTCTGTAACCTTCTCCAGTATATAAACATTCAAAAACACACTGTAACGTCCTACAGTATATAAACATTCAAAAACACGCTGCAACCTCCGACAGTATATAAACATTCAAAAACACTCTGTAAACTCCTACAGTGTATAAACATTAAAAAACGTGCTGTAACCTCCTACAGTATATAAACATTCAAAAACACGCTGTGACCTCCTACAATATATAAATATTCAAAAGCACACTGTAATCTCCTATAGTATATAAACATTCAGAAACAGTCTTTAACCTCCTACAGTATATAAACATATAAAAACACACTGTAACCTCCTACTGTATATAAATATTCAAAAACACGCTGTAACCTCCTCCAGTATATAAACATTCAGAAACACTCTGTAACCTCGTACTGTATATACACATTCAAAAACACGCTGTAACCTCCTCCAGTATATAAACATTCAGAAACACTCTGTAACCTCGTACTGTATATACACATTCAAAAACACGCTGTAACCTCCTACACTATATAAACATTCAGAAATACTCTGTAAACTCCTACAGTAAATAAACATTAAAAAACGTGCTGTAACCTCCCACAGTATATAAACATTCAAAAACACGCTGTGACCTCCTACAGTATATAAATATTCAAAAGCACACTGTAACCTCCTATAGTATATAAACAGATAATAACACACTGTAACCTCCTACAGTATATTAACATTCAAAAACACGCTGTAACCTCCTACAGTATATAAACATTCAGAAACACTCTGTAAACTCCTACAGTATATAAACATTCAAAAACACTCTGTAACCACCTACAGTATGTAAACATTCAAAAACACACTGTAATCTCCTACAGTATATAAACATTCAAAACCAGTCTGTAAACTCCGACAGTATATAAACATTCAAAAACAATCTGTTACCTCCTGCAGTACATAAGCACTCAAAAACACGCTGTAATGTCCGACAGTATATAAACGTTCAAAAACCTGCTGTAACCACCTACAGTATGTAAACATTCAAAAGCACACTGCAACCTCCTACAGTATATAAACATTCAGAAACACTCTGTAAACTCCTACAGTGTATAAACATTAAAAAACATGCTGTAACCTCCTACAGTATATAAACATTCAAAAACACGCTGTGACCTCCTACAATATATAAATATTCAAAAGCACACTGTAATCTCCTATAGTATATAAACATTCAGAAACAGTCTTTAACCTCCTACAGTATATAAACATATAAAAACACACTGTAACCTCCTACTGTATATAAATATTCAAAAACACGCTGTAACCTCCTCCAGTATATAAACATTCAGAAACACTCTGTAACCTCGTACTGTATATACACATTCAAAAACACGCTGTAACCTCCTACACTATATAAACATTCAGAAATACTCTGTAAACTCCTACAGTAAATAAACATTAAACAACGTGCTGTAACCTCCCACAGTATATAAACATTCAAAAACACGCTGTGACCTCCTACAGTATATAAATATTCAAAAGCACACTGTAACCTCCTATAGTATATAAACAGATAATAACACACTGTAACCTCCTACAGTATATAAACATTCAAAAACACGCTGTAACCTCCTACAGTATATAAACATTCAGAAACACTCTGTAAACTCCTACAGTATATAAACATTCAAAAACACTCTGTAACCACCTACAGTATGTAAACATTCAAAAACACACTGTAATCTCCTACAGTATATAAACATTCAAAACCAGTCTGTAAACTCCTACAGTATATAAACATTCAAAAACAATCTGTTACCTCCTACAGTACATAAGCACTCAAAAACACGCTGTAATGTCCGACAGTATATAAAAGTTCAAAAACCTGCTGTAACCACCTACAGTATGTAAACATTCAAAAACACGCTGTAACCTCCGACAGTATAGAAACATTCAAAAACACGCTGTAATCTCCTACAGTATATAAATATTCAAAAACACGCTGTTACACCCTACAGTATGTAAACATTCAAAAACACGCTGTAACCTCCTACAGTATAGAAACATTCAAAAACACGCTGTAATCTCCTACAGTATATAAATATTCAAAAACACGCTGTTACACCCTACAGTATATAAACATTTAAAAACACGCTGTAACCTCCGACACTATATAAACATTCAAAAACACGCTGTAACCTCCTACAGTATATAAACAGTCAAAAACACACTGTAACCTCCAACAGTATATACACATTCAAAAACACACTGTAACCTCCTATAGTAGATAAACCTTCAAAAACACTCTGTAACCTCCTTCTGTATATGAACATTCAGAAACACTCTGCAACCACCAACTGTAAATAAACATTCAAAAACACGCTGTAACCTCCTACAGTAAGAAAACATTCAAAAACTCTCTGTAACCTACTACTGTATGTAAACTTTCAAAAACACGCTGTGCCCTCCTATAGTCTATAATGATTGAAAAACACTCTGTAACCTCCTACAGTATATAAACAGTCAAAAACACACTGTAACCTCCTACTGTATATAAACATTTAAAAACACTCTGTAATCCAACAGTATATAAACATTCAAAAACACTCTGTAACCACCGACAGTATGTAAACATTCAAAAACACACTGTAATCTCCTACAGTATATAAACATTCAAAAACACTCTGTTACCTCCTACAGTACATAAACACTCAAAAATACGCTGTAATGTCCGACAGTATATAAACGTTCAAAAACCTGCTGTAACCTCCTACAGTATGTAAACATTCAAAAACACGCTGTAACCTCCTACAGTATAAAACATTCAAAAACACACTGTAACCTCCTACAGTATAAAAACATTCAAAAACACTCAGTAACATGCTACAGTATATAAACATTCAAAACAACACTGTAACCTCCTACAGTATATAAACAGTCAAAAACACACTGTAACCTCCTACTCTATAAAAACATTCAAAAACACTCAGTAACATGCTACAGTATATAAACATTCAAAACAACACTGTAACCACCTACAGTATATAAACATTCAAAAACACACTGTAACCTCCGACAGTATATAAACATTCAAAAACACTCTGTAACCTCCTACAGTATAAAGACATTCAAAAACAATCTGTAACATCCGACAATATATAAACATTCAAAAACACAATATAACCTCCTATAGGGTATAAACCTGCAAAAGCACTCTGTAACCTGCTCCAGTATATAAACATTCAAAAACACACTGTAACGTCCTACAGTATATAAACATTCAAAAACACGATGTAACCTCCTACAGTATATAAACAGTCAAAAACACACTGTAACCTCCTACTCTATATAAACATTCAGAAACACTCTGTAGCCTCCTACAGTATATAAACATTCAAAAACATGCTGTAACCTCCTACAATATATAAACAATCAAATACACGCTGTAACCTCCTACAGTATATAAACATTCAAAAACATGCTGTAACCTCCTACAATATATAAACAATCAAATACACGCTGTAACCTCCTACTGTATATAAACATTCAAAAACACGCTGCAACCTCCTACAGGAAATAAAAATTCAAAAACACTCTCTCACCTCCTACAGTATATAAACATTCCAAAACACACTGTAACCTCCTACAGTATAAAACATTCAAAAACACACTGTAACCCCCTACAGTATAAAAACATTCAAAAACACTCAGTAACATGCTACAGTATATAAACATTCAAAAACACACTGTAACCTCCTATCGGGTATAAACCTGCAAAAACACTCTGTAACCTTCTCCAGTATATAAACATTCAAAAACACACTGTAACGTCCTACAGTATATAAACATTCAAAAACACTATGTAACCTCCTACAGTATATAAACATTCAAAAACACACTGTAACCTCCTACTCTATATAAACATTCAAAAACACTCTGTAACCTCCTACGGTATAAAGACATTCAAAAACAATCTGTAACATCCGACAATATATAAACATTCAAAAACACAATATACCCTCCTATAGGGTATAAACCTGCAAAAACACTCTGTAACCTGCTCCAGTATATAAACATTCAAAAACACACTGTTACGTCCTACAGTATATAAACATTCAAAAACACTATGTAACCTCCTACAGTAT
This sequence comes from Chiloscyllium plagiosum, assembly GCF_037043375.1. Lineage (NCBI taxonomy): Eukaryota > Metazoa > Chordata > Chondrichthyes > Orectolobiformes > Hemiscylliidae > Chiloscyllium > Chiloscyllium plagiosum. Next base: position 42,700,645 of record NW_028270169.1, read on the forward strand.
ATAAACAGTCAAAAACACACTGTAACCTCCTACTCTATATAAACATTCAGAAACACTCTGTAGCCTCCTACAATATATAAACAATCAAATACACGCTGTAACCTCCTACAGTATAAAAACATTCAAAAACATGCTGTAACCTCCTACAATATATAAACAATCAAATACACTCTGTAACCTCCTACTGTATATAAACATTCAAATACACGCTGCAACCTCCTACAGTATATAAACATTCAAAAACACTCTCTCACCTCCTACAGTATATAAACATTCCAAAACACACTGTAACCTCCTACAGTATAAAACATTCAAAAACACACTGTAACCTCCGACAGTATAAAAACATTCAAAAACACTCAGTAACATGCTACAGTATATAAACATTCAAAAACACACTGTAACCTCCTATCGGGTATAAACCGGCAAAAACACTCTGTAACCTTCTCCAGTATATAAACATTCAAAAACACACTGTAACGTCCTACAGTATATAAACATTCAAAAACACTATGTAACCTCCTACAGTATATAAACAGTCAAAAACACACTGTAACCTCCTACTCTATATAAACATTCAGAAACACTCTGTAGCCTCCGACAGTATATAAACATTCAAAAACATGCTGTAACCTCCTACAATATATAAACAATCAAATACACGCTGTAACCTCCTACAGTATATAAACATTCAAAAACATGCTGTAACCTCCTACAATATATAAACAATCAAATACACGCTGTAACCTCCTACTGTATATAAACATTCAGAAACACGCTGCAACCTCCGACAGTATATAAACATTCAAAAACACTCTGTAAACTCCTACAGTGTATAAACATTAAAAACCGTGCTGTGACCTCCTACAATATATAAATATTCAAAAGCACACTGTAATCTCCTATAGTATATAAACATTCAGAAACAGTCTTTAACCTCCTACAGTATATAAACATATAAAAACACACTGTAACCTCCTACTGTATATAAATATTCAAAAACACGCTGTAACCTCCTCCAGTATATAAACATTCAGAAACACTCTGTAACCTCGTACTGTATATACACATTCAAAAACACGCTGTAACCTCCTACACTATATAAACATTCAGAAATACTCTGTAAACTCCTATAGTAAATAAACATTAAAAAACGTGCTGTAACCTCCCACAGTATATAAACATTCAAAAACACGCTGTGACCTCCTACAGTATATAAATATTCAAAAGCACACTGTAACCTCCTATAGTATATAAACAGATAATAACACACTGTAACCTCCTACAGTATATTAACATTCAAAAACACGCTGTAACCTCCTACAGTATATAAACATTCAGAAACACTCTGTAAACTCCTACAGTATATAAACATTCAAAAACACGCTGTGACCTCCTACAATATATAAATATTCAAAAGCACACTGTAATCTCCTATAGTATATAAACATTCAGAAACAGTCTTTAACCTCCTACAGTATATAAACATATAAAAACACACTGTAACCTCCTACTGTATATAAATATTCAAAAACACGCTGTAACCTCCTCCAGTATATAAACATTTAGAAACACTCTGTAACCTCGTACTGTATATACACATTCAAAAACACGCTGTAACCTCCTACACTATATAAACATTCAAAAACAATCTGTTACCTCCTACAGTACATAAGCACTCAAAAACACGCTGTAATGTCCGACAGTATATAAAAGTTCAAAAACCTGCTGTAACCACCTACAGTATGTAAACATTCAAAAACACGCTGTAACCTCCGACAGTATGTAAACATTCAAAAACACTTTGTAACCTCCTACAGTATAGAAACATTCAAAAACACGCTGTAATCTCCTACAGTATATAAATATTCAAAAACACGCTGTTACACCCTACAGTATGTAAACATTCAAAAACACGCTGTAACCTCCTACAGTATAGAAACATTCAAAAACACGCTGTAATCTCCTACAGTATATAAATATTCAAAAACAAGCTGTTACACCCTACAGTATATAAACATTTAAAAACACGCTGTAACCTCCGACACTATATAAACATTCAAAAACACGCTGTAACCTCCTACAGTATATAAACAGTCAAAAACACACTGTAACCTCCAACAGTATATACACATTCAAAAACACACTGTAACCTCCTATAGTATATAAACCTTCAAAAACACTCTGTAACCTCCTTCTGTATATGAACATTCAGAAACACTCTGCAACCACCAACTGTTAATAAACATTCAAAAACACGCTGTAACCTCCTACAGTAAGAAAACATTCAAAAACTCTCTGTAACCTACTACTGTATGTAAACTTTCAAAAACACGCTGTGCCCTCCTATAGTCTATAATGATTGAAAAACACTCTGTAACCTCCTACAGTATATAAACAGTCAAAAACACACTGTAACCTCCTACTGTATATAAACATTTAAAAACACTCTGTAACCTCCTACAGTATATAAACATTCAAAAACACTCTGTAACCACCGACAGTATGTAAACATTCAAAAACACACTGTAATCTCCTACAGTATATAAACATTCAAAAACACTCTGTTACCTCCTACAGTACATAAACACTCAAAAATACGCTGTAATGTCCGACAGTATATAAACGTTCAAAAACCTGCTGTAACCTCCTACAGTATATAAATATTCAAAAACACTCTGTAACCTCCGACAGTATATAAACATTCAAAAACACGCTGTAACTTCCTACATTATATAAACATTCAAAAACACACTGCAACCTCCTACAGTATAGAAACATTCAAAAACACGCTGTAACCCCCTACAGTATATTAACATTCAAAAATATGCTGTAACCTCCGACAGAAAATAAACATTCGAAGCCACACAGTAACCTCCTACAGTATATAAACTTTCAAAAACGCACTGAAACCTACTACTGTACGTAAACATTCAGAAACACTCTGTAACCTCCATAGTACATAAACATATAAAAACACACTGTGACCTCCTACAGTATAGAAACATTCTGAAACAGTCTGCAACCTACTACAGTATATAAACATTCAAAAACACACTGTAACCTACTGCTGTATGTCAATATTCAAAAACAATCTGTAAAGTCCTATTGTATATAAACTTTCAAAAACACACTCTAATCTCCTACAGTCTGAAATTCAAAAACACTCTGTAACCTCCTACAGTATATAAATATTCAAAAACATGATGCAACCTCCTACAGTATAAAAACATTCAAAAATACTCTGTAACCACCTACTGTATATAAACATTCAATAACACACTGTAACCGCCTACAGTATATAATCCTTCACAAATACTCTGTAACGTCCTACAATATATAAACATTCAAAAACACTCATAACCTCCGACAGTGTATAAAGATTCAAAAACACACTGTAATCTCCTATAGTACATAAACATTCAAAAACACGCTGTAACCTCCTACAGTATATAAACATTCAAAAACACACTGTAACCTACTGCTGTATGCAAACATTCAAAAACACGCTGTGACCTCCTAAAGTCTATAATGATTGAAAAACACTCTGTAACCTCCTACAGTATATAAACATTCAAAAACACGCTGCTACCTTCTACAGTATATAAACATTCAAAAACACGCTGTAACCTCCTACAGTATATAACCATTCAAAAACACATTGTAACCTCCTACAGTATATAAACATTCAAAAACAGGCTGTAAGCTCCTTCTGTATATAAACATTCAAAAAACTCTGTAACCTCCTACAGTATATAAACATTCAAAACCACCCTGTAACCTCCTACAGTAAATAAACATTCAAAAACACACTTTAACCCCCTATTGTATGTATACATTCAAAGACTCTCTGTAACCTCCTCCTGTATATAAACATTCAACAGCACTCAAACCTCCTATAGTATGTAAACATTCAAAAACACACTGTAATCTCCTACAGTATATAAAACTTCAAAACCACCCTATAGATCTCCGACAGTATATAAACATTGAAAAACACATTGTAACCTCCGACAGTATATAAACATTCAAAAACACGCTGTAACCTCCAATAGTACATAAACATTCAAAAACACTATGTAACCTGCTACAGTATATAAACACTCAAAAACACGCTGTAACCTCCTACATTATATAAACATTCAAAAACAGACTGTAACCTCCTACAGAATAAAAACATTCAAAAACACTCTGTAACATCCAACAGTATATAAACATTCAAAAACACACTGTAACCTCCTACAGTATATAAACATTCAAAAACACGCTGTAACCTCCTACAGTATATACACAGTCAAAAACACGCTGAAATCTCCTACAGTATATAAACATTCAAAAACACGCTGTAACTTCCGACAGAATATAAACATTCAAAAACACTCTGTAACCTCCTACAGTATATAAACATTCAAAACCACACTATAACCTCCTACAGTATATCAACCTTCAAAAACACTCTGTAACCTCCTTCTGTATATGAACATTCAGAAACACTCTGTAACCAACAACTGTATATAAACATTCAAAAACACGCTGTAACCTCCTACAGTAAGAAAATATTCAAAAACTCTCTGTAACCTACTACTGTATGTAAACTGTCAAAAACACGCTGTGACCTCCTAAAGTCTATAATGATTGAAGAACACTCTGTAACCTCCTACAGTATATAGACATTCAAAAACACGCTGTTACCTCCTACAGTATATAAACATTCAAAAACACAGTGTAACCTCCTACAGTATATAAATATTCCAAAACACACTGTAACCTCCTACAGTATAAAAACATTCAAAAACACTCCGTAACATCCTACAGTATATAATCATTCAAAAACACTCCGTAACATCCTACATTATATAAACATTCAAAAACACTCCGTAACATCCTACAGTATATAAACATTCAAAAACACGCTGTTACCTCCTACAGTATATAAACATTCAAAAACACACTGTAACCTACTGCTGTATGTAAACATTCAAAAACAATCTGTAAACTCCTACAGTATATAAACATTCAAAAACACACTGTAACATCCTACAGTATATAAACATTCAAAAACACGCTGTTACCTCCTACAGTATATAAACATTCAAAAACACGCTGTTACCTCCTACAGTATATAAACATTCAAAAACACACTGTTACCTCCAACAGTATATAAACATTCAAAAACAATCTGTAAACTCCTACAGTATATAAACATTCAAAAACACACTGTAACATCCTACAGTATATAAACATTCAAAAACACGCTGTTACCTCCTACAGTATATAAACATTCAAAAACACACTGTAACCTACTGCTGTATGTAAACATTCAAAAACAATCTGTAAACTCCTACAGTATATAAACATTCAAAAACACACTGCAACCTCCTACAGTATATAAACATTCAAAAACACTCTGTAACCTCCTACAGTATATAAACATTCAGAACTCGCTGTAAACTCCAACAGTACATAAACATTCAAAAACACACTGTAACCTCCTACAGTGTGAAAATTCAAAAACACTCTGTAACCTCCAACAGTATATAAATATTCAAAAACATGATGCAACCTCCTACAGTATAAAAACATTCAAAAATACTCTGTAACCACCTACTGCATATAAACATTCAAAAACACACTGTAACCGCCGACAGTATATAATCCTTCACAAATACTCTGTAACGTCCTACAGTATATAAACATTCAAAAACACTATGTAACCTCCTACAGTATATAAACAGTCAAAAACACACTGTAACCTCCTACTCTATATAAACATTCAGAAACACTCTGTAGCCTCCTACAGTATATAAACATTCAAAAACATGCTGTAACCTCCTACAATATTTAAACAATCAAATACACGCTGTAACCTCCTACAGTATATAAACATTCAAAAACATGCTGTAACCTCCTACAATATATAAACAATCAAATACACTCTGTAACCTCCTACTGTATATAAACATTCAAAAACACGCTGCAACCTCCTACAGGAAATAAAAATTCAAAAACACTCTCTCACCTCCTACAGTATATAAACATTCCAAAACACACTGTAACCTCCTACAGTATAAAACATTCAAAAACACACTGTAACCTCCGACAGTATAAAAACATTCAAAAACACTCAGTAACATGCTACAGTATATAAACATTCAAAAACACACTGTAACCTCCTATCGGGTATAAACCTGCAAAAACACTCTGTAACCTTCTCCAGTATATAAACATTCAAAAACACACTGTAACGTCCTACAGTATATAAACATTCAAAAACACTATGTAACGTCCTACAGTATATAAACAGTCAAAAACATACTGTAACCTCCTACTCTATATAAACATTCAACAACACTCTGTAACCTCCTACAGTATAAAGACATTCAAAAACAATCTGTAACATCCGACAATATATAAACATTCAAAAACACAATATACCCTCCGAGAGGGTATAAACCTGCAAAAGCACTCTGTAACCTGCTCCAGTATATAAACATTCAAAAACACACTGTAACGTCCTACTCTATATAAACATTCAGAAACACTCTGTAGCCTCCGACAGTATATAAACATTCAAAAACATGCTGTAACCTCCTACAATATATAAACAATCAAATACACGCTGTAACCTCCTACAGTATATAAACATTCAAAAACATGCTGTAACCTCCTACAATATATAAACAATCAAATACACGCTGTAACCTCCTACTGTATATAAACATTCAAAAACACGCTGCAACCTCCTACAGTATATAAACATTCAGAAACACTCTGTAAACTCCTACAGTGTATAAACATTAAAAAACGTGCTGAAACCTTCTACAGTATATAAACATTCAAAAACACGCTGTGACCTCCTACAATATATAAATATTCAAAAGCACACTGTAATCTCCTATAGTATATAAACAATCAGAAACAGTCTTTAACCTCCTACAGTATATAAACATATAAAAACACACTGTAACCTCCTACTGTATATAAATATTCAAAAACACGCTGTAACCTCCTCCAGTATATAAACATTCAGAAACACTCTGTAACCTCGTACTGTATATACACATTCAAAAACACGCTGTAACCTCCTACACTATATAAACATTCAGAAATACTCTGTAAACTCTTACAGTAAATAAACATTAAAAAACGTGCTGTAACCTCCCACAGTATATAAACATTCAAAAACACGCTGTGACCTCCTACAGTATATAAATATTCAAAAGCACACTGTAACCTCCTATAGTATATAAACAGATAATAACACACTGTAACCTCCTACAGTATATAAACATTCAAAAACACGCTGTAACCTCCTACAGTATATAAACATTCAGAAACACTCTGTAAACTCCTACAGTATATAAACATTCAAAAACACTCTGTAACCACCTACAGTATGTAAACATTCAAAAACACACTGTAATCTCCTACAGTATATAAACATTCAAAACCAGTCTGTAAACTCCTACAGTATATAAACATTCAAAAACAATCTGTTACCTCCTACAGTACATAAGCACTCAAAAACACGCTGTAATGTCCGACAGTATATAAACGTTCAAAAACCTGCTGTAACCACCTACAGTATGTAAACATTCAAAAACACGCTGTAAGCTCCGACAGTATATAAACATTCAAAAACACTTTGTAACCTCCTACAGTATAGAAACATTCAAAAACACGCTGTAATCTCCTACAGTATATAAATATTCAAAAACACGCTGTTACACCCTACAGTATGTAAACATTCAAAAACACGCTGTAACCTCCGACAGTATATAAACATTCAAAAACACTTTGTAACCTCCTACAGTATAGAAACATTCAAAAACACGCTGTAATCTCCTACAGTATATAAATATTCAAAAACACGCTGTTACACCCTACAGTATGTAAACATTCAAAAACACGCTGTAACCTCCTACAGTATATAAACAGTCAAAAACACACTGTAACCTCCAACAGTATATACACATTCAAAAACACACTGTAACCTCCTATAGTATATAAACATTCAAAAACACTCTGTAACCTCCTTCTGTATATGAACATTCAGAAACACTCTGCAACCACCAACTGTATATAAACATTCAAAAACACGCTGTAACCTCCTACAGTAAGAAAACATTCAAAAACTCTCTGTAACCTACTACTGTATGTAAACTTTCAAAAACACGCTGTGCCCTCCTATAGTCTATAATGATTGAAAAACACTCTGTAACCTCCTACAGTATATAAACAGTCAAAAACACACTGTAACCTCCTACTGTATATAAACATTTAAAAACACTCTGTAACCTCCTACAGTATAAAGACATTCAAAAACACTCTGTAACATCCTACAATATATAAACATTCAAAAACAGAATGTAACCTCCTATAGTGTATAAACCTGCAAAAACACTCTGTAACCTGCTACAGTATATAAACATTCAAAAACACACTGTAACCTCCGACAGTATATAAACATTCAAAAACACGCTGTTACCTCCTGCAGTATATAAACATTCCAAAACACACTGTAACCTCCTACAGTATAAAACATTCAAAAACACACTGTAACCTCCTACAGTATAAAAACATTCAAAAACACTCAGTAACATGCTACAGTATATAAACATTCAAAAGCACACTGTAACCGCCTACAGTATATAATCCTTCACAAACACTCCGTAACGTCCTACAGTATATAAACATTCAAAAACACACTGTAACCTCCGACAGTATATAAACATTCAAAAACACGCTGTTACCTCCTACAGTATATAAACATTCCAAAACACACTGTAACCTCCTACAGTATAAAACATTCAAAAACACACTGTAACCTCCTACAGTATAAAAACATTCAAAAACACTCAGTAACATGCTACAGTATATAAACATTCAAAACAACACTGTAACCTCCTACAGTATATAAACAGTCAAAAACACACTGTAACCTCCTACTCTATAAAAACATTCAAAAACACTCAGTAACATGCTACAGTATATAAACATTCAAAACAACACTGTAACCACCTACAGTATATAAACATTCAAAAACACACTGTAACCTCCGACAGTATATAAACATTCAAAAACACTCTGTAACCTCCTACAGTACAAAGACATTCAAAAACAATCTGTAACATCCGACAATATATAAACATTCAAAAACACAATATAACCTCCTATAGGGTATAAACCTGCAAAAGCACTCTGTAACCTGCTCCAGTATATAAACATTCAAAAACACACTGTAACGTCCTACAGTATATAAACATTCAAAAACACGATGTAACCTCCTACAGTATATAAACAGTCAAAAACACACTGTAACCTCCTACTCTATATAAACATTCAGAAACACTCTGTAGCCTCCTACAGTATATAAACATTCAAAAACATGCTGTAACCTCCTACAATATATAAACAATCAAATACACGCTGTAACCTCCTACAGTATATAAACATTCAAAAACATGCTGTAACCTCCTACAATATATAAACAATCAAATACACTCTGTAACCTCCTACTGTATATAAACATTCAAAAACACGCTGCAACCTCCTACAGTATATAAAAATTCAAAAACACTCTCTCACCTCCTACAGTATATAAACATTCCAAAACACACTGTAACCTCCTACAGTATAAAACATTCAAAAACACACTGTAACCCCCTACAGTATAAAAACATTCAAAAACACTCAGTAACATGCTACAGTATATAAACATTCAAAAACACACTGTAACCTCCTATCGGGTATAAACCTGCAAAAACACTCTGTAACCATCTCCAGTATATAAACATTCAAAAACACACTGTAACGTCCTACAGTATATAAACATTCAAAAACACTATGTAACCTCCTACAGTATATAAACATTCAAAAACACACTGTAACCTCCTACTCTATATAAACATTCAAAAACACTCTGTAACCTCCTACGGTATAAAGACATTCAAAAACAATCTGTAACATCCGACAATATATAAACATTCAAAAACACAATATACCCTCCTATAGGGTATAAACCTGCAAAAGCACTCTGTAACCTGCTCCAGTATATAAACATTCAAAAACACACTGTTACGTCCTACAGTATATAAACATTCAAAAACACTATGTAACCTCCTACAGTATATAAACAGTCAAAAACACGCTGTAACCTCCTACTCTATATAAACATTCAGAAACACTCTGTAGCCTCCTACAGTATATAAACATTCAAAAACATGCTGTAACCTCCTACAATATATAAACAATCAAATACACGCTGTAACCTCCTACAGTATATAAACATTCAAAAACATGCTGTAACCTCCTACAATATATAAACAATCAAATACACGCTGTAACCTCCTACTGTATATAAACATTCAAAAACACACTGTAACCTCCTACTGTATATAAACATTCAAAAACACGCTGCAACCTCCGACAGTATATAAACATTCAAAAACACTCTGTAAACTCCTACAGTGTATAAACATTAAAAAACGTGCTGTAACCTCCTACAGTATATAAACATTCAAAAACACGCTGTGACCTCCTACAATATATAAATATTCAAAAGCACACTGTAATCTCCTATAGTATATAAACATTCAGAAACAGTCTTTAACCTCCTACAGTATATAAACATATAAAAACACACTGTAACCTCCTACTGTATATAAATATTCAAAAACACGCTGTAACCTCCTCCAGTATATAAACATTCAGAAACACTCTGTAACCTCGTACTGTATATACACATTCAAAAACACGCTGTAACCTCCTACACTATATAAACATTCAGAAATACTCTGTAAACTCCTATAGTAAATAAACATTAAAAAACGTGCTGTAACCTCCCACAGTATATAAACATTCAAAAACACGCTGTGACCTCCTACAGTATATAAATATTCAAAAGCACACTGTAACCTCCTATAGTATATAAACAGATAATAACACACTGTAACCTCCTACAGTATATTAACATTCAAAAACACGCTGTAACCTCCTACAGTATATAAACATTCAGAAACACTCTGTAAACTCCTACAGTATATAAACATTCAAAAACACGCTGTGACCTCCTACAATATATAAATATTCAAAAGCACACTGTAATCTCCTATAGTATATAAACATTCAGAAACAGTCTTTAACCTCCTACAGTATATAAACATATAAAAACACACTGTAACCTCCTACTGTATATAAATATTCAAAAACACGCTGTAACCTCCTCCAGTATATAAACATTCAAAAACACACTGTAATCTCCTACAGTATATACACATTCAAAAACAATCTGTTACCTCCTACAGTACATAAGCACTCAAAAACACGCTGTAATGTCCGACAGTATATAAAAGTTCAAAAACCTGCTGTAACCACCTACAGTATGTAAACATTCAAAAACACGCTGTAACCTCCGACAGTATGTAAACATTCAAAAACACTTTGTAACCTCCTACAGTATAGAAACATTCAAAAACACGCTGTAATCTCCTACAGTATATAAATATTCAAAAACACGCTGTTACACCCTACAGTATGTAAACATTTAAAAACACGCTGTAACCTCCGACAGTATGTAAACATTCAAAAACACTTTGTAACCTCCTACAGTATAGAAACATTCAAAAACACGCTGTAATCTCCTACAGTATATAAATATTCAAAAACACGCTGTTACACCCTACAGTATGTAAACATTCAAAAACACGCTGTAACCTCCTACAGTATAGAAACATTCAAAAACACGCTGTAATCTCCTACAGTATATAAATATTCAAAAACACGCTGTTACACCCTACAGTATATAAACATTTAAAAACACGCTGTAACCTCCGACACTATATAAACATTCAAAAACACGCTGTAACCTCCTACAGTATATAAACAGTCAAAAACACACTGTAACCTCCAACAGTATATACACATTCAAAAACACACTGTAACCTCCTATAGTAGATAAACCTTCAAAAACACTCTGTAACCTCCTTCTGTATATGAACATTCAGAAACACTCTGCAACCACCAACTGTAAATAAACATTCAAAAACACGCTGTAACCTCCTACAGTAAGAAAACATTCAAAAACTCTCTGTAACCTACTACTGTATGTAAACTTTCAAAAACACGCTGTGCCCTCCTATAGTCTATAATGATTGAAAAACACTCTGTAACCTCCTACAGTATATAAACAGTCAAAAACACACTGTAACCTCCTACTGTATATAAACATTTAAAAACACTCTGTAACCTCCTACAGTATATAAACATTCAAAAACACTCTGTAACCACCGACAGTATGTAAACATTCAAAAACACACTGTAATCTCCTACAGTATATAAACATTCAAAAACACTCTGTTACCTCCTACAGTACATAAACACTCAAAAATACGCTGTAATGTCCGACAGTATATAAACGTTCAAAAACCTGCTGTAACCTCCTACAGTATATAAATATTCAAAAACACTCTGTAACCTCCGACAGTATATAAACATTCAAAAACACGCTGTAACCTCCTACATTATATAAACATTCAAAAACACACTGCAACCTCCTACAGTATAGAAACATTCAAAAACACGCTGTAACCCCCTACAGTATATTAACATTCAAAAATATGCTGTAACCTCCGACAGAAAATAAACATTCGAAGCCACACAGTAACCTCCTACAGTATATAAACTTTCAAAAACGCACTGAAACCTACTACTGTACGTAAACATTCAGAAACACTCTGTAACCTCCATAGTACATAAACATAAAAACACACTGTGACCTCCTACAGTATAGAAACATTCTGAAACAGTCTGCAACCTACTACAGTATATAAACATTCAAAAACACACTGTAACCTACTGCTGTATGTCAATATTCAAAAACAATCTGTAAAGTCCTATTGTATATAAACATTCAAAAACACACTCTAATCTCCTACAGTCTGAAATTCAAAAACACTCTGTAACCTCCTACAGTATATAAATATTCAAAAACATGATGCAACCTCCTACAGTATAAAAACATTCAAAAATACTCTGTAACCACCTACTGTATATAAACATTCAACAACACACTGTAACCGCCTACAGTATATAATCCTTCACAAATACTCTGTAACGTCCTACAATATATAAACATTCAAAAACACTCATAACCTCCGACAGTGTATAAAGATTCAAAAACACACTGTAATCTCCTATAGTACATAAACATTCAAAAACACGCTGTAACCTCCTACAGTATATAAACATTCAAAAACACACTGTAACCTACTGCTGTATGTAAACATTCAAAAACACGCTGTGACCTCCTAAAGTCTATAATGATTGAAAAACACTCTGTAACCTCCTACAGTATATAAACATTCAAAAACAC